>NC_079215.1:21579126-21811626 GCF_029633865.1 Lampris incognitus
ACGTCAGTAGCAGGGAGCACGCTTCTCTGTGCGCCCGTGTCACAAAGAAATCGCCGACCGGAGAGGGTGTCGAGGATGAAGAGTAGCCTGCTCGTATCGCCAACACTCATGGCCACTACTGAGTGTTGGCCCTCTCGTTTCCCGTCGGCCTGTAGTTGCAGGGGGAACGGCACCGTTTAGCTTTCGCACCAAATCGAGCGTGGTACATACTGAGTCCAGAGGGCTTGTAGCGGTCTGACGCTGTGGCGCCACCGTCGGGCCACGCCCGCGATGTCGGCGGGGGGCCAGTGAAGGTAGGAGCCAGCACCCCGGCATGGGAGGAACGTTGTGTAGCGACGAAGAATCGGTCAGCCTCCTTTGCCAGCTCACGGGGATCAGTGATGGTGGAGTTAGCAAGCGCAGTCTGGACGTGGGGCGGCATGTTGCGCAGAAACAGCTCCATAAACAGGAAACATGGCTTTTCTTGACCCAGTAGGTTTAACATCCTGCTCATTAGCTCCGATGGTTTGCCATCCCCCAAGCCCTGAATTGCGAAGAGGCGACGTGCTCTCTCCGTTGTTGACAGTTCAAAAGTTTCAAGGAGGAGATGTTTAAGTGCGGCGTATTTACCATCGGCCGGTGGGTTGGTTATGAAACCGCTTATCCTGGAAGCCGTAGCGCCCCCCAGCGCTGCCACTACGTAGTAGTACCTGGTCTCGTCTGCTGTTATGTCTCTGAGCGCGAACTGTGCCTCAGCCTGTGTGAACCACGTAGCCGCGGAAGACTCCCAAAACTCCGGCAGTTTAATTGCAACGGCGTTCGTAGCCATAATGTGTGTGGTTTCAGAAAACTTATCCGAAAACCGACGTCGGGGTCACCAGTGTAGAGCCGAAGGAACGGAGAAGACCGTAGGTTCACACTTTAGCCGTGTAGGCAACTTTCTTTAATCCACGGTAAATCAGAGAGACAACAAAACCACAACTCGACTGAGCGGAGGCGGCAAGAATAACCAGAAAACTGGCTGGACAACCATAACTTAACCCTGCGTTAACCTGCCAGGGCAACCATGACTTAACCGTTAGTTCCTGGGTTGAATTCTGTCCCCAATACGTGTCCACCACAATATTAGAGGGAAAGCTCAGGTTTACAAGGTTGCAGATGGTTTGGAGACAAAAGCAAGAGAGGCAAGTGCACCCCCCCCCCAGTTAAATCACGAACACAAAGCGTTCTTTTGGTTACAGGCATTTATTTTGCATATCCATGTCGTCAAACATGCCGTGAGAACTAGATAGAAATACACAACACATAAAATTAGTCTGATATAACACATTCTCATAGAGAATAACCATTAAAACATACATCACAATCACAAAATATAGCTTACCCGTTTACTCTGAGGGCTATAAGCTGCTAAACTGACATAATTAGTTTGCTAAACGTTCACTGAAACATAGGTAGGCTATCACGTTGCTATCATGTGAACGCCGTTTCGCATATTAGCCGTTAGCATATCCAATAGCTACAAGCATGTTGAAACGTACAAATAAACTTGCATACCTCATTGGCCGCGCTAACTCATGGGGGTAAGAAAAGAAACCTCACGCTTTACAGGTCTTCACTTAATTCCAGTCTTAATGAACATTAATATACAGCAACGTAATTTAAACCACCATCGTACGTTGAGCCGGACATACGCTGCCCCTTGTGGCGCATAGCGTGCAACCAACAATAACAACCTGACCCCACTGCAACACAAGAACATGGAAATATTAGACAGGTCTGTTTACATATGATCTTATGTGTATATTCTTAGTTATATTTATGTGAATTAACAAAAATATTCTTTTATCAGAAACATAAATTATTCTTATATTTAACTCAAAATTATTAAATGAACTTAAAACTATAACTGAATGTGATGATAGCTACACTCTCACCAAATCACTGGTGATTTCTCTAATGAATCATACACTTGTATGATTCGAATAAAAACATTTTAAGAGATTTGGTGCGAGGGAAGGTAGACAGACAACAAGGCTGCATTACTCAGCTTCAAGCATGGTAACAGTCTTGTGGATAGGCCTCTAAAGGTAGGTTGGCTTGGTGAGTCGCTTTCCTTGATCATCTAGAGCTAAGTCACTGACCAGTAATTGCAGCTTTCTCATACATCCATCTTCACCAGGGTACACTTCATTGACCTTGGCCAGCTTCCATTCATTTCGTAGTGCAGTGTAGACTTGTACAATCACTATATCGTTGATCTTTGTGTTTCTGTGTGTCTTGTGCCAAGTCTGTCTCTGTTGCATGTACTCCTTCTTCCATATAGACCAGAACTAATTGGCTAGATGTTGCACTCTACACCATCTTTTGCGAAGATAATGGTCTTCCTTGACAAACTCTCCGGGTGGTGGCAAGTTTATTGAAGACTTCATTGTCAGAATGTGATTGGGCGTAAGAGGCTGTTGCCCAGCTGGATCATTGAGTAAATGTGCTGTTAAAAGGTCTGCTGTTTATGATTGCCATGAATTCGTAAAGGTAAGTTTGCAGTTTTCATGACAAACTCACAACCTAGTTGCTTTAGGCATTCTTGGTCCATCTCTTTTACAGCTTCCAGGAATTCACGTCTAGCACCAACAAAATTAGTGCCCTGATCAGATTGAAGTTGTCAAATGTTTCCGCGTAAGGCAATGAAGGCACAAAGAGCATTAATAAAGGCATCAGTCGTCATGTCATCAAGCAGTTCTATGTGCACAGCATGAGAGCAGCCAGGTAAATAACAGACAATAGCGCTTCAGCTCCATTCTTCCCTCTTTGGCATAGAATGGGCCAAAACAGTCCATCCCACAATATGTTAAGGGAGGAGTTATTCTATGCGTTCACGGGGTTAAGTCTGCCATTTGTTGCTGTTCTGTACACCTTCTGAACCTTCTACACTTGACAGACTTGTAGATGTAGGACGACACAGCATGACTACATTCAAGTATCCAGATGCCGTTTGATCATAGCTCATTCATTGTTATGCCACGCCCTTGGTGCTGCACCTTTTGATGATAGTGCTTGATCAGTACGTTTGATATGTGGCTGGTCTTTGGAAAGACTGCTGGATGCTTGATGTGCAGGCGCAAAGCAGCATGCTCTAGTCGACCTCCCATCCTGAAGATGCCTTGCTCGTCCAAGAAAGGATTCAATCTATGTAACCTGCTGGCCTTATCCTTGGTTGTCATTTCCTTCTTGTATTGAAGACTTTGGATTTCCTCAGAGAAGGTTGCTCTTTGGACAATGTCTATGATAGTAAGTTCTGCATCCTTCTCTCTTTGAGACTTGTGGCTTCATTGATTCTTGATGCCAAACCTGTACGCTCTTTGATGCCATATGAGTCTGGCGATGGCTTTGACTACCCTCATCCAACTGGAGAACTTTAGGAAGCTATCAAGCAGTAAATCTTCTGTTGTCAAGGTCTTGTGTACGAAGGCCTTACAAACTTCTGGGTCTTCACCTGCAATGTCTCCCACCTTAATATCTCCTCTGGGAAGCTCGTCACACCAGAGAAAGTCAGGACCAGTAAACCAGTTAGAAGCAATGACCTCTTTAGCTTTGAGGCCTCTTGATGCGTGGTCAGCGGGATTTTCTTCAGAGACCACCAGTGGTGGCTGGTGCTAAAAATGTGGGGGGGGGGGCGCAATTTACCTTGGTGCAGCACACCTGACAGCTGATTTAATGTCCACACAGTCACAGAGTTATTAAGAAGGACGATGTAGCCTATAGATTTTATCAGGGTTTGTAGACAGTTGATGATTGACAGTCGAGACGAGGCGTCGTGGTGGGTGTGAACATGATTGACAGCCACGAGAATTGTCCAATCACATTAGATCAAAAAACATTAGAACAATACCAATTCGCTGCCAATAAAAGTGGGAGTGTCTGGGGCGCTCAGAACTGCTCCTCGTGGAAAATCTGAAGAAACCAATTAGACAGCAGCCTCAGGTCATCTGCTCGCCAAAGGTTTGAGGGCTTACATCTTTTGGCCGGTGCCCCTCACCCAGGAAGTATATGTATTCAGACAGAAATCAACCAAATACCATTTGGAACCAATATTTAATGGCTGCTGACAGGTGCTCACCGACTGAAAAACACTTTTATTTCATAATTATTTGCATTATACAACTAAATTATATTTAATATGTTTAAGTAGATTTTCATCTCTTGATGTTTGAAGGGGCGGCGCCCCAGCACCCTATACTGGCCAGCCGCCACTGGACACCACGTGTCCCCGTTGACTTGGATTGGTACTTTCATAGATACGCTGAATGCGGTTTGCCACAAATACGTGAAATCGTCTGGCATCATTGTTGACCTTTGAGTCCACCCAGAAGAATTCTTAGGCACCTTCTATTTCCAACTCCCTTTTGAGCAGATCACTTGTACGGACAGCAACAACAGCTGCTGTCAGCTCAAGTCTTGGTACTGTGGTGACCTTCATGGGGGCCACTCTGGCCTTGCCTATGTTCTAAAGAACAGTGGATTGGTAGTTTGCCAGTGCTCCAGAGTTTTCTTGCTTCGCTGACTATTGTATTGCTTCATCTTCTGTTGACATACTTGTTAGGCCATCATCCACATAAAAGTTTCTTTTGATGAAACAGATAGATGCAACCTTGTCCTTGAGCGGCAATGTGTTTGAGGCCATAGTTTGCACAGCCAGGTGATGAGGCTGGTCCGAACAGGTGCACTCTCATTCGATAGACTGATGGGTGTGATTGAAAGTCCCAATCGTCCCACCAGAGAAATCTCAAATAATCTTACGTGAAATTGATGGAACATATGTACAATATTGCACATTATTGCTACAAGACCTTTGCGAAACTGAAAGAGAACTACCACCAGAGTATTCGTCAATTCTGGCCCGGTAAGCAGATGGTCATTCAATGACACGAATTGAAACTTCGCTGAGCAATCGAACACGATCCGTATTTTGCCTGGTTTCTCTGGGTGATACATCTCGTGGTGAGGGATGTACCAGGCAGAGCTCTTGTCGATTTCTTCTTCTCGAACCTTGTCAGCGTCTCCACGAGTCATTGTTCACTCATGTAGGCTATGTAGTCCTTATGGTATTGCTTGTCCTTCTCAAATCGCTTTCTCAGACACTTGAGTCGGTGATCTACACATCTATTGTCTGGCAGACTCGGCCTGTCTTCCTTAAATGGCAAAGGCATTTCGCATTGACCGTCTGCATTGATTTTGATTCTCTCCTCCATTATTGATATGAAGCACACATCCTCTTGAGAGAAGTGAGCATCCTCTACAGTCCTTTTGTTGAAGTCCGATTTGAGCACCTATATCAAGTCTGGTGGAGTAACTAATTCCTTGACTTGTCTTTGGCATATGTATCGAACTTAATTTGACAGATGAGCAGATGACTGTAGATAAGGTGTCACTTGTTTCACAATGACCCTGTGGCTGCTTCCAATTGTGTCGCCATAATCAACACAGGGATTGACACGTCCAACTATATACTCCAGTCAAAGTCTGTTCTTTGGGGAAATGGCTCATTGTCTTTGCGTGACACAACTTCTCTGGGTAGCAGGGCTTGAGAACAATTGTAACCTATGAGCAGACCAATGTCACATTTGATTAAAGGAGCAATCTCTTCAGCAAGGTGCTCTAGGTGAGGCCATGCGCTTGCTGTCTTGGGTGTAGGAATATGACTTAAATTGGCAGGAATAAACTCTCTTGAATAGGTTACTGGGATAGATATTTTCTTTGATGAATAAAAGCCTCTGACCTGCAGTCCAGTTAACTTCTGACTTGGAATGACTGTACTTCTGGATGACAACGTGGAGAGTTTTAATTGCACAGGCTCCTTCTGTGTGTCCAGAGTGTCTGCCTTTTCTTGCAAGATGAAGGTGGTGTCACTTTGGTTGTCCAGTAGTTCATATATGAGAACTTCATTCTCTGGGTTACTTATCGTGGACAACCATACTGGCATAACTGTGGACGTGTGGGTGCTGTCCATGTCTTGCACCACTCGGTTAGATGTTGCTTCATTTGGCGTTTCATTGGTCTGTTTAGACTCTATCCCTTCCTTTAACCTTTCTTTCTCCTTTGAGTGTTTCCCACTCTCCTTTCGCTCATCATCCTGTTGTTCTTTTTTCTGTCCTCTTTGGCATGATCTTCATGTAAGCACATTGGATGCTTCATTTTACATGTGTCGCAGACACTCCTCTTTTCACAGTTCTTTGAATTGTGCCCTGCTTTCAAACATCCACAACGCAAATTTTCCGTGTGTACAAATTTAACTCTTTCTATGATTGACTTGTCCATGAACTGTCGACATGTATGAATGCCATGGCTTGACTTCTCACAAAAAAACATCCTTTAGCATCTGTGTTTTCTTCAGCGCTGCTTACCAGCACCTTTGCACCAACGCTTCGAGTCTTTGGTGACCTCACCTCTTCACCATCACTGGACTCAACTCACTCCTTCAATCTCAAATACCTTTTTGTTCCATCTGGCTGTTAACCAATCAGGAAACTTGGTGAGCATTCTTTGATTTTCTCCACAGTGATTTAGGACTTCAAGACTCTTGACCTGAGACACTGCTGCTTGACAGCCTCAAAGGAAGTCTGAGAACTCTCTTAGTTCAACGCTATCCCTGGGTCCTATCTTTGGCCACGAGATGAGCTTATGCCTGAAGGCTTTAGCAATCACAAAGGAGCTTCCATACCTTTCTTCCAGGACGCCCCATGCTGAATGATAGGCTGCATCTATGCCTATCAGGAAATAACTCTCAATGGATTTCTTTACAGTTCCGACAACATACTAGCAGAGGTAGTAGACTTCCGCATTTACTGGAGTGTTCTCCCTACTTATCAATGTTTGAAAGGACATTTTTCAGTTTTTGTATCTTAGTGGGTCTCCACTGAAAACAGAAGGCTCTGGTACTGGGAGATGGTTTGCATTGATGGATTCTGCTGTTGCTGTAGCGAGTGCTGTAGCGTGATCCTCCTGATGTGTGTTAGTAACAGGTTGCCCCCTTGTGGCAGCGTGTGTCATCATAGCAGGTTGTACATGTGTGGCATATTGTGGTGGTGGCACATGATGCACTGGAAGATTTATTGGATTAGGTGCAGGTGTCTCCTGCCCTGTTTCTTGTGGAGCAACTCTGATATCTATTCATCTGAGCCCAGTTCTTGGTCTTGTTCATAGACTTGCAGTCGTGCCTTTGCAGCATTCATCTACTTAACTGTCTCTAAGTGCTCTATCTGCCTGTGCTTCTCTTCATTTTGTCTTGCGCGTTTTCAGCTTCTTGTAGTGTAAGCCTCTGTCTCTTCCAAGCATCAAGGGTTTCAAGCACTTGTTTCTCACGTTCCACTTCTTGTAAGACTTTCAAAGTGGACTGAGTTGCGGCCAGCTCTTCTGCAGCTTCTTGTTTCTTTGCAGAGGACAGGCTTGAATGTTTTGACCTTATGCTTTAACTGTTTGCAGACCTTGGACTTTGAGAGCTTGAACTGGTCTTCTGAGATGCTGCAGGTAATAACACTGAGCCAGTCTCAATCCAGTATGCTTGTTCTTTATAAGAAGCTTGGCCTTTGTCTTTCTCTTCATGACAATTCCATGCATAGTCCAGAATTTGTCTTGAGACAACATCAGAAGTGTCTACTCGGAGGTGAGTCTCTGCATCGGGGTAATGTATTGGCGTAAGTCTTCATAAACTTGTTTTATATCTGTTGAAGCACAGCGAATCTTAGTCATGAGGTCTTGTAGGAGCTCACTGAAGAGAGGTCCATTGAGTGCGTTCTTAACCTCCTAAGCAAGCGCTTTCCATTTGTCGTAAGAAATTTTTAAGCGATGCTGAAGCCTTTTAGATTTGCCCTCTTGGAGTTCTTGACCTTTTTCAGTGAGCTTTCGGGTTCTCTGGCTTCTCTGTAGTCCTTCTACAGCGGCTTGTGTCCCTACACTTACCTGAGTCTCTTTTAGTGGGTTTGTGTCTAAAGGTGCATTATCAGTGTTTTTAGACTGTTGCTGTAACTCTACAGCTTCACTGTTGCTGTCTAAGTCCCATTTATTAGCTTCACTCTCACACTCAGCTGCTACTACTACTTTCGGCTGCTCCCGTTAGGGGTCGCCAGAGTGGATCATCCGTTTCCATTTCTTCCTGTCTTCTGCATCTTCCTTTGTCACACTAGCCACCTGCATGTCTTCCCTCACTACATCCATAAACCTCCTCTTTGGCCTTCCTCTTTTCCTCTTCCCTGGCAGCTCCATATTCAGCATCCTTCTCCCAATATACCCAGCATCTCTCCTCCACACATGTCCAAGCCATCTCAATCTTGCCTCTCTTGCTTTGTCTCCAAACCATCCACCTTGAGCAGTCCCTCTAATATAATCATTCCTAATCCTGACCTTCTTCGTCACTCCCAGTGAAAATCTTAGCATCTTCAACTCTGCCTCCTCCAGCTCCGCCTCCTGTCTTTTCGTCAGTGCCACTGTGTCCAAACCATATAACATAGCTGGTCTCACAATCATCTTGTAAACCTTCCCTTTAACTTTTGCTGGTACGCTTCTGTCGCAAATCACTCCTGCCACTCTTCTCCACCCACTCCACCCTGCCTGCACTCTCTTCTTCACTTCTCTCCTGCACTCCTCGTTACTTTGGACAGTTGACCCCAAGTATTTAAACTCAAATGCCTTCGTCACCTCCACTGTTTTTGCATCCTGACCATTCCACTGTCCTCTCTCTCATTCACACATAGGTATTCCGTCTTGCTCCTACTGATTTTCATTCCTCTTCTCTCCAGTGCATACCTCCACCTCTTCGGGCTCTCCTCAACCTGCACCCTACTCTCGCTACAGATCACAATGTATTCTTTGAACATCATCTTCCATGGAGACTCCTGCCTGATCTTATCCGTCAACCTGTCCATCACTATTGCAAACAAGAAAGGGCTCAGAGCCGATCCTTGATGTAATCCCATCTCCACCTTGAACCCATCTGTCATTCCAACTGCACACCTCACCATTGTCACACTTCCCGCATACATATCCTGCACCACTCCTACATACTTCTCTGCAACTCCCGACTTCCTCATACAATACCACACCTCATCTCTCGGTACCCTGTCGTATGCTTTCTCTAAATCTACAAAGACACAATGCAACTCCTTCTGGCCTTCTCTATACTTCTCCATCAACATTCTCAAAGCAAACATCGCATCTGTGGTGCTCTTTCGTGGCATGACACCATACTGCTGCTCACTAATCATCACCTCTCCTCTTAACCTAGCTTCTATTACTCTTTTCCATATCGTCATGCTGTGGCTGATCAACTTTATACCTCTGTAGTTGCTACAGTTATGCACATCGCCTTTGCTCTTGAAAATCGGTACCAGTATGCTTCTTCTCCATTCCTCACGCATCCTTTCACTTTCCAAGATTGTGTTAAACAATCTAGTTAAAAACCCCTGCCATCTCTCCTAAACATCTCCATGCCTCCACAGGTATGTCATCAGGACCAACTGCATTTCCACTCTTCATCCTCTTCATAGCTGCCCTGACTTCCTCCTTGCTAATCCACTGTATTTCCTGATTCACTATCCCCACATCATCCAACCGTCCCTCTCTCTCATTTTCTTCATTCATCGGCCCCTCAAAGTACTCCTTCCACCTTCTCAGCACACTCTCCTCCCTTGTCAGCACATTTCCATCTCTGTCCTTGATCGCCTCAACGTGCTGCACATCCTTCACAGCTCGGTTCCTCTGTCTAGCTAATCAGTACAAGTCCTTTTCTCCTTCCTTAGTGTCTAACCTATCATACAACTCACCATGCGCCTTTGCCACCTCTCTCTTCGCTTTACAGTGTCTCCTTGTACTCCTGTCTACTTTCTTCATCTCTCTGACTATCCCACTTCTTCTTTGCCAACCTCTTCCACTGTATAATTTGCTGTAATTCCTCATTCCACCACCAAGTCTCCTTGTCTTCCTTGCTCTGTCCTGATGACACACGAAGTATCTTCCTAGCTGTCTCCCTCACTGTTTCTGCAGTGGTTGCCCAGCCATCCGGCAACTCTTCACTACCACCCAGTGCCTGTCTTAACACCTGCCTGAACTCCACACAACAGTCTTCCTTCTTCAACTTCCACCATTTGATATTTGGCTCTGCCTTCATTCGCTTCCTTTTCTTGGTCTCCAAAGTCATCCTACAGACCACCATCCAATGCTGCCT
The DNA here is from genome assembly GCF_029633865.1 of Lampris incognitus. Taxonomy (NCBI): domain Eukaryota; kingdom Metazoa; phylum Chordata; class Actinopteri; order Lampriformes; family Lampridae; genus Lampris; species Lampris incognitus. The sequence goes on from NC_079215.1 coordinate 21,589,325, forward strand.
AGCTACATTCTCCTCTGTCACCACCTTGCAGTCTCCAATCCCTTTTAGATCGTGCCTTCTACATAAGATATATAAAGTCCACCAGTGTGCACTTTCCTCCACTCTTCTACGTCACCCTGTGTTCCTCCCTCTTCTTGAAATATGTATTCACCACAGCCATTTCCATCCTTTTCGCAAAATCCACCACCATCTGTCCTTCCACATTTCTCTCCTTGAAACCATACCTACCCATCACCTCCTCATCACCCCTGTTCCCTTCACCAACATGTCCATTGAAGTCCTCTCCAATTACCATCCTCTCCTCCTTGGGTACCCTCTCCACCATGTCATCCAACTCACTCCAGAATTCACACTCATACTCAGCCATTTTCAGTATTATTTGAATTGACCTTATATGCTTATTTGTTTAATTCTTGAGACTTAAATGTAACTACATTAGTTTAATTAACTAGCTCAACTTAAATGTTACTAATTAGCCTATGGTGTAAACTGCAATAATAATGCGAATTGCAATTAACTTAGCTTTATTAACTTTAGTTTTAACCAACTATGTTTATAGTGTGACTTAATGTGTTAAATGTGTTATATACGTTTTCACAATGCAAATAAACTTGTTTTCACTCGCAATGAATTAGAGAACACTTCTTTTTAACACTTAGTAAATTAGACCAATAGAATACTGTGTTTGTCCCTTTAAATGTCATTTACACTTCAAAATTCCTTAGTAGTAAATGACATGGTGGAATCAGCGTCTTGGGAGAGAGATCCCTCCTCTGTTGCTCTCCCTGAGGTTTCTTCCTATTTTTTCTCCCTGTTAACGGGTTTTTTAATTAATTAAAAAACATTTTTTTTAGGGAGTTGTTCCTTATCCGATGAGAGGGTCTAAGGACAGGATGTTGTGTTGCTGTTAAGCCCACTGAGGCAAATTTGTAATTTGTGATATTGGGCTATACAAACAAAATTGATTTGACTTGAACTTATACACATGTACATAACACCAGAACACTCCACCCTTTTAGCACTTACAGAGTCCCTTTAAAGCAGTTGACGAGGCTACTCCAGTCCTTCCCATTTAACTTGTTTACGTAAGTGTGTTACTTCTTGTTGGCTTAACCACACAATGCTCCTGAACTCCACTTGCTACTTCCTTAGGTTACCACAGTCTTAGCTGTTCGGTGCTAGAGTGCGATGAAACTGATAAACTTGATTGCAGCTCGGTCGACGGCAGGCACAGACTCATCTCTTCACCTCGTTTCGAACTAGCTGAGTTCTCACTGTAATGCCCCTCCAGTTAAATCAAGAACACAAGGCGTTTTTTTGGTTACAGGCATTTATTTTGCATATCCATGCCGTCAAACATGCCATAAGAACCATTAAAACAGATATATCACAAACACAAAATATAGCTTACATAACCAATTAACGTTGAAGGCTATAAGCTGCTAAACTGACAGATAATTAGCTTGCTAAACATTCACTGAAATATAGGTGGGCTATCACCTTGCTGTCATGTGAACGCCATTTAGTATATTCTCTGTTACATACCTGCCAACACTCCCGATTCTAGCGGGAGTCTCCCTATTTTAACCCTTTCTCACGCTGTGCTCCCGATTGGCAATTTCTCACGCTAATCTCCCGGTTTCATAGTGACCAAATCAAATGGGTTGTTTTGTTTATGTGGGGGGATATGTGTGGTGGCATTTTGTGACGAGTTCAGCAAAAGTGTTGCTGACATGTTTCCTGACTCAGCAATAGCTCGGAAATACTCCTCAGGGAGAACCAAGTCAACACAACTCGTTATAGGCAAGATCCGTGATTTTTCTTTTGACCTCATCATTGTGAGGTAACTATATTCATATACACAAAATTGCTGGATGGAAAATATGCTACTTTTAAATATATTAACCCGTTGTAAATCGAAATGTTAGGTTAGAAATTGTTTTACTCCAGATACAATGTAAACAAACCTTTTACAGCCACAAAAGGGAGCAAATACAATGAAATACTCATGTGCCTGTTGTAAGTGTTAGTGCTTGTATCAAGAGCTCACTCAAGCAACTACACGTGATGTCTCCAATCTTACTGAACATCTCCAATCTTACTGAATATTATTTTCTGTACAGGAGCCATAGCTGTGGAACTGGATGACGATGTAACAAGGATCTGCAAGACCCAGCCCTTTGCACTCCTTTGTGATGAATCAAATAACACAAAATCAAACAAGGAATTTGTAATCTTAGCAAGCGTGTATGATGAGGCCTTTATGCAGGTGGCCACCAAGTTCATCGACATGCCAATCTGCAATATCGGCACTGCTGAGAACCTTTATGAAAAGTTGTCATCAGCGTTAAGGTGAATGCACTGGCTAGGTCACCACAAAGGAGAGGTTTTAACAGTTTGAAAAAAAACTTATCTGATTGGAGGGACAAATGTAATGTAGTTGGTAGCAGTTGAGTGTATGCATATCCTGTGTATGCATATCCGATATGTGAAGCACTTTGAGTACTTAGAAAAAACGCTATATAAATGCAACCAATCATTATTATTATTACTATTATTATTATTATTATCCTCTAACTGCATGCATGCTGTTTATGTTTTTATGTTTGTGAAAGGAAAAGAAGCATTCCGTGGGAGGGGCTGATTGCTTTCAACTCGAACAATGTCAGCGTTATGAAGGGGAAACAACTCTTTCATAACCAGACTTCGGGGCAGCCAGCCGCATATCCAGGACTTGGGTTGCATATATGCCACCTCAAGTATGCTCCCTCTAAGAAGGTGCTAAGCGCTGCCAAGTCTGCCTACATGTACAACAGCTCCTTGGGTGACCGAGGGAACCAAGAGTGAAGTTCTCCCTCCTCACCCCCCCTCTCTCAATTCAATTCAATTTAAATCTAAAGGGCTTTATTGGCATGGTAAACATATCTTTACATTGCCAAAGCAGGTTTAAAATAAAATAAGAATAAAAATAAAAATATAAAAAATGTGTACAAATAAAGTGGCTACATTAAGGTTTATACAATTAAAGCTATAGAATAAGCTATAGCTAAAAAATATGTACATGTGCAAACCAGGCTGGGTATATACAGTGAGCATTTATGTACAGTATGTCTATGTGTCAGACGTCAGCACAGTGCAGGAATATAGTAATCTCTCCCCCCCCCCCCCCCGGTGAGGGATGGGGTGGTGGGAGCTAGTTGAATTCTTACAATGTTTGCACTTGGTGATATTTTTGTGATGTAAATTTTAGATGTTGACTTTTGATCACTTTTTTGTACATTTTGTATATATATATTATTTTTTTGTAAATTTTACTGTGAGCTATGAATTTAAGACTAATTAAAAGTAATTTCAGTTTCACATCCTTGTATTTATTCTATTGATCTGTGGTATAGGGTTATATGGGGGCCGGGGCGTTGAGGGTGGGCTATTTGCCGATACCCCAGAAAATATCCTTCTTTTCCACAGCCTAATGTTGGCAGGTATGCTGTTAGCATATCCAATAGCTACAAGCATGTAGAAACATACAAATAAACTTGCATACCTCATTGGCCGCGTTAACTCAAGGGGGTAAGAAAAGAACCTTCTGTAGCGGACTACATGGGGTTGTGGCTAGACGGGATAGAGCCACGGACGGAAGTGACACAAAATCTCGCCGGGCACCCCATCTAGCCACAACCCTAGCTAACCTGAGAGACATGGCGGCAGATTCAGAAGAAGCCCACGAAGGCTATTTTCAGTTTCCCGTCGCGTAGATCTTTTGAGGGGATTTGAAAAAAATATGACGAGGACACACTGACGACATACGTTGTTTCGACGAAAGAGAAGGCTTTTGGTCAGGAGGGTGAGTTTTCATATATAGCTAACGTTAATTATCTAGCTAGTTAGCATCGCTATTAATTGTATTCGATACCTGCTGTTCCCCGGTCCTCCAGAGGCCGTTGCTGGTCTTGGTAGGGGCAGTGGCGACTACTGGGGGTGGGGGGGGGGGGCCTAGAGAGCTTCGCTTTGGGGTTGTAAGTGATGAGCTGTGGCTGGTGGCTGGAGACGAGACCGGAGACGACTCCCCGCTCAGTGAGGAACCTGAGGGTGTGAGGGTCCGGGGGGGAAGAGATGATCAGGAGGTTAAGAGAGGAGGGAGAATGAACGAGGGAGAGAAAGAATGGAGGGTTAGAAGTTGTTCAAATTTGAAACGATTGCGAAAGGCTGAGAATGAGGAAGAATGGTGGGTTAGAAGTTGTGCAAATTTGAAACGATTGAGAAAGGCTGAGAATGAGGAAGAATGGTGGGTTAGAACGATTGAGAATGGTGGGTTACAAGTTGAACTTTGGATCGAATCCCGCAGCGGGCATTGATTGAGTCACGTTATGAGGACACTTCCGGATCCCACCGCTGCCGCCAATGTAACGTGGCTCAATCAATGCCCGCTGCGGGATTCGATCTGACGTACACTGCACCGCAAGGCGACATCGCTGACTACTCGGCTATAGGGGCCGACACCCCAACCGAACCGGCCAGTGAGTCTCCTGTAGTTTACAATATAATTAGTCTTTTCGCAGACGATGTTATCATTTTTCTTGAACAACCAGATGTATGTTTCCCAAACCTAATGAACCCACTTGAAATAGATGGACAATATTCAGGGTATAAATTGAATATAATAAAAACACAAATTCTTTAATTTAATTATTCTCCATCCCAACAAATCAGAGATAAATATAATCTGAAATTCAACTCTGAAACAATTAAGTATCTTGGTGTAACTATAACCAAAACACTTTCCAACATGTTTGAAACCAATTATAACAAAACTGATGAAAACATCCAAAAGGACATTGAAAGGTGATCTACACCCCCTTTAGACTTCAGTGCCAGAAAACAAGCAGGGAAAATGAACATCCTACCTAAACTACTGTATTTATTGCAATCTCTCCCAAGTATGTTCCCCAAAACAAATTTATAGCCTGGGATGGGATGATCTCTAGATTCATTTGGAACAGCAAAAAGCCAAGAATAAAATTTACGACACTCCAACTGCCTAAAAGCAAGGGGGGAATGGCTTTATCAGATCTTAGGGAATATTTTTATGCAGCCCAACAAAGACCTCTGGCTTGTTGGTGTAGACCTGACTATGAATCTCGGTGGAAAGAAATGGAAAGGGAGATAAAGGGTTACCAGACCCAGATTTTGGTGGGAGACACATATTTAATAGGGGCAATGAAACATGTTATTAATCCAATAGTAGCATTTACGCTAGAAATATGGAATGTTATAGTAAAACATATATAAATTAAAGGGAGGGGTTCGCTCACTGAGGTGGTTTGCATATAACTAAAAGCCAGGGGTGGATGATCCAACATTCAAAGAATGGGCACAAAAAGGCATTACGGCAATGTGTACAGTTCTAGAAAATGGTGAATTTATGAGCTTCCAAGATTTAAAGGCAAAATATGGTCTCGAAAACAAAGACTTTTTTAGATACATCAATCAATCAATCAAGTTGCATTTTATATAGTGCTTTTCTAGCTGCAACAGCCACTCAAAGCGCTTTACATTTCTAGTCAAATTTCAGTTTCAGACACCTTTTATAATAGAACACAAGCCGTTTTCTGTACAATCACTACCCATTTCTTATGCGTAAGGCCACTGAAATGTGATTTACACTGGTTAACTTACTCACATGTGCATCAACATGCGTCCAAACAGCATCTGTAAATGTGAGCAGCTTTTATAACGTCCAGGGATGTGCAACATGATCTAGAAAGGGTCAACGTGGGCGCAGGTCTCCGTTCCAACAAAGCAGCCACACACCCAAGTCTATAAATCAAGGTCCTGAGCAAAGACTATTGGTTGACTAATAGAATCACTCGTGTAACTGTTTGGTTGGAACAAGACTATTGTATGACTAATATAATCAGATGTGTGGTCTGTAACTGCTTGGTTGAAACAAAGACCCGTAATCACACCGGCCGTTAAGAGACTACTTTACAAAACTGATAAGGTCGGAACTAGATGAAGCCTCAAATAATGTGATTGGGGTGATTGTGGCTCCATACAAACAGAAGGCGCTTAGGGTCATCTCTGCTTTGTAGCAAGCTTTGGGGAGAAGTGGGCGGGAGGTGGGAAGACTCAACTCTCTACATAAAAGCAAAATGGGAAGCAGAGTTAAAGATTCAGATAACAGAGGAAGAATGGTACCAAATGTGTGAGACACAATGTACATCCACAAACTCACAAATATGGAGGGAATTCTGCTCGAAGAATTTAACTCGCTTTTTCATTACACCCAAAATAAAAAGCAGGCAACTTGCTGCGCGACAACAGTGATGGAGGCTGTATGGGAGCATGGAGGCTAACCACTCTCATATTTTCTGGAAATGCACAAAGATAAAGTTATATTGGCAGAATGTAAACGTAGGTATCAACAATATTTTGGGATATGAAATCACAAATACCTGCCCTGTAATGTATCTTGGTAACATTGATGATGTTGTGATGAGAGAAGATCTCTGCTTGACTAAAGTTTTACTTGCAGCAAGTAAGAAAGCCGTTACCAAACATTGGCTTAATGTTAACACTCCAAAACCGGAACAGTGGATGGAAATTGTCCAAGACATTTTTGTTATGGAAAAGTGGACGTACATTTCGAGAGTCCAAAAGAGAATATATTTAAAAAGAACTGGGAAAAATTGAACATTTATATGAGAAATTACACTGACTAAATGAATGCCTGATTAAAAGATTTGTTTGAATATTGAAATATTTCCAGACAACTATTTATTGTTATTTTTTTTAATTATTTCTATGTGTTTGTATATTTTACTGTATTCTTTTTTTTGTGTTGATATTGCTGTACTGTTCTGTTTATATCTTTTTGAAAACTTAATAAAAACTTAAGTGAGGAAAAAAAACCGTTAGCTAGCTAGTTAGCTAGCTACATCACATAGTTCATGATTTAATTTCATTTTACTAAGGTATGCTACGTTTTTTATACAATCAGTTTTTGTCTAAACTTGAGGATTTTTATACAATCCGTTTTGTTTTGTTTTGTTTTTTGTTTTGGGAGGCAATGGATCGTCAGTACCTGGCAAACAGTGATCAGCCAATGATCCATGACAATAAAAATGTTCAACACATAATTTTTTTGTTTTCTTCATGCTCCACGAGGGTAACAATGCTCGGTGCAAGTCGACGAGACGCAGCAAGTCCTCCATTTGTGTGACTGAGAGATGCGCTAAACGATCAGGCAAGCACAGCAACACCTCCGAATTCCTCAACCCGCCATCCACTAAAACACAGTTCAAGAGTTTATTAAAAATAAAAAAACCGAAATATCCCATTTAAGCTCAGATACATCAGTTTCCCTGAGAGATAAACGGAGACCACCTATGTTAAACTGTATTGATTCTAATTATTTCAGAATAAAATCAACCGTCCCTGAGTATAAAAAAAATCCAACACATTGATGATGTTGTGATGAGAGAAGAAACCCATTAGTCAGTCATCACCAATTTTTAAAAAAATGCGTGGCCCTGTAGATGCAAAAAAAAATAGACCACCTGCCATATTTCAGACTAAGAATGGGGTCTATTTCATTCATGCCAATGAGGTGAAACTGATGTTAAAATAGATCCAAAGCCTGGACTGAAATATGGCAGGTGGTCTTTTTTTTGGGGGGGGGGTTGTATCCACAGGTCCATCCATTTTTTAAAAAAAATTGATGATGACTGACTAATCTTTTTTGCTTTTTTGGATTAGTTTTGCGTCCACAGGTCCTGGATGACCTTTTAAGATAGATGGCATCATGAACACCTGTACTTACCAAGACATAATTAAAAAAAAAAATACCCCCTCCCCTCCCAAGGAGGTCAGGCTGGGATGACAATAGTGGTCATGGAATCCACCAAAATGACTACTACAATCTTGATCCACATATGTATAAAGACAAAGCACTGTTGGTTGTTCCAAAGTCTAGGTTGGAAATGGAAGTTGATCATGTTTTTGATCACAGCTGCTAGGCTCTGTAACGACCTTCCATTGGAAATTAGATCAGCTGTGTCATTGTCCTCTTTTAAAATCCAACGTAACACAAATTTTTATAGAATAAACTTTAATCTTGCTTGTTCTTTCTTTTCTTAACACTCCTATTTTGTTTTGCTTGATATTTTATCAATTTGTTTTTATTTTATGATCTGTTATATTACAGTCTGTAAAATAATAAATTATTATCTTGATATGTTCTGATGTTTTTGTATATTGAGGAAAGACCACATTAGGCATGTAACTTTAGTAGGACAAATGTTTGGTTATATGGTGTCCATGCACTGGCGATGAATCTGATACATTGTAGTTTATTTCCCGCCCCTCACTCTTGACGGAGCATGACAAACGCGATGACTTAATAGGGATAAATGCACAGAATTAACATTTTATATATAATGTTATCTCTATGGATAAATAGCTACAGTGTCGCAGACACTAGGTAACGTTAGCTAGGTAGGTAGGTTAGTTAGTTAGGTAACTTTTACATAGACTTAGCTGGCTTGCTAGCATTGGAAAGCAGTATCTACGCACAAGCAACAGTGATATTTCATTTAAAATACACAATTACCAGTTTTTATTATGTGAATTGTAGTTATTTTAAGTAAAACTAATTCATCTCACTCATCGTTCATCTGGCTTTAAAAAACAAAGTCCAAACTCGCGGTAGCTCAGGAGGTTAGCTCGGCTAGCTATCGCCATAGCAACGAAATACACCCGGCGAGATTTTGTGTCACTTCCGTCCGTGGCTCTATCCCATCTAGCCGCAACCGACTAGATGGGCATCCATCCATCCATCCATCCATTATCCGAACCACTTATCCTGCTCTCAAGGTCGCAGGGATGCTGGAGCCTATCCCAGCAGTCATTGGGCGGCAGGCGGGGAGACACCCTGGACAGGCCGTCAGGCCATCTCACTATAATCGGTTGACGTTCTGTGTAAGGTAGATGCGAGCCCTTTAAGAAAGTGTTTCCGGGTTGACAGGGTAGAGCTACCACTAGGATTGTTGGCTCAGCGTCATGTTGCTTGTAAATGACACACGCATTCATGTAGTGAATGAGAGAAATTGTCCATCTCTACTTACTTGCAGTTTCCACATTGGTGACCCCGACGTTTGTCTGCTGAGCTCTGGAACGCAGTCGCAGAGAGCATAGGGGTGAAGCTCCACTGCACCACCACGTAACACCCGCAGGCCAATGGATTGTGCGAGTGGTTTCATCGCTCTATGAAGGCCGCTCTTCGGGCCAGCTTAAAGGACAACAGCTGGGTCGACAGGCTCCCATGGGTCATGCTGGGCCTCAGGAGCGCCCCTAAGGAGGACCTCCAGTCCTCATCTGCTGAACTGGTTTACGGACAGCCACTGCGGATCCCAGGGGATTTCCTCCCCAACACCTCAGCTCCCTGGTCTGCAGCCCATCAATGGACCACACTGATAACGCCAGAGCTTTCGCACCAGTCCCCACTTCGCAACACGGCCTCCCACAGTCTCACATCCCCACAAGTCTGCAGTCAGCAGAATACATTTTCATCCGCCATGATGCCCACCGTGGACCACCGCAGACTCCCTACAACGGGCCGTTCCGCGTCCTGGAGACCGGAAACAACCACTTTGTCGTGGAAGTCAGCAACAAGCCAGAACGCATTTCAGTAGATCACCTCAAACCGGCTCACCTGGACTTGGACCGACCTGTTGGACTTGCCCAGTCCCCATGGCAGGGGCGCCCTCCTACCCTGCCCCCACTCCCCAACAAGGCCCCTAAGGTTCCTCCACCACCTGCCCTACCCCCACACTGCCGCAGGGTCCTTAAGGCTCCTAGTATAGGCACCCCAGCCTCTGCACTTGTTCGGCAATGCCGTCATGGCCGGGCCATCCGCCCCCCTCCACGTTGACTTTTTTTTATCATAGTGGATTCTGGGGGGACGTATGTAGCGGACTGTATGGGCAGAATTCACCATAATTGGTTGACGTTCTGCATTAGGTAGACATGGGCCCTTTAAGAAAGGGTTCCCGGGTTGACAGGACTATGAGGACTATGATTGTTGGAGCAGCGCCATGTTGCTTGCATTGTGGTTTTGTATGGAGGAATAAATGACACACGCGTTTGTGAAGTCAATGAAAGAAATAGTCCATCTCTACTTTCCTGCAATTTCTACACCATCATATTGAACAGTGCGGCAATACGCTGATGGAACTGTATCTGAAAATTGTGTGTGTGTGTGTGTGTGTGTGTGTGTGTGTGTGTGTGTGTGTGTGTGTGTGTGTGTGTGTGTGTGTGTGTGTGTGTGTGTGTGAGTGAGTGAATGAGTGAGTGTGAGTGAGTGAAAGAAAATGTTATATTCCAATAAACTGATGTTAACGTAAATACATTTAACTTTTTTTCTCTAGTCTGGTACTGTAGCATGTCAATAAATGTTTAATGGTAGCAGTTGTGAAGTATTCTGCTTCTACTCAATACTGATTACTAACAACTACTAATATTTTTAACATCACAATTCATCATTAATCTGGAGAGTAAACAACAGTTTTTGAAGTACACATTTAAAATTTTCAATGATTAAGACATGTACTTTGAATGTAAATAAGGTGCCAGAGTGCATTAAAAAAAGCATCAAAATAGAGCTTGTTTATCAAAAAAATTTCCGGGAGAGGATCCCCCCCAGACCCCTTACAGAAATCCAGGCGAAGCCCCGAATGTCCTCAAATCCTGGACATGCCTCTGGGAGGACCTGGGGCCTGCTGGTTCTGATTTAGACCCTGCTGTTTCAGTACATCTGTGAGATAATCAAACCGAGAACGGGTGATCCGAGGACGCCTGAAAAATGTCAGCTCAGCCATATGGAAAAAGTATCTCCCATTCAGTGCCGGTCTTGAGGATTGTTATCGGTGGCATTACAAATTGGGTAAGTACTGCGTTTCTGAAAAGCGAAATGAGACACAAGTTTCAAACGGTGAATTGAATTAATAGAATTCTCATGGTGAAATGAATAGTGTTTAAATTAGTAAATGATGTCCAAATCGTGACAGTATGTTTAATATGCTAAATTCCATCCATCCATCCATTATCTGAACCGCTTATCCTGCTCTCAGGGTTGTGGGGATGCTGCATGTGTTTTATTTCTGTTATGTTAAACCTTAGATTTATGTCTGTCCAACGTTAATACATGTCCTTGATTCGTTTAATTTTATTTACTTTGTTTTCAATGCCATGTAATTTATTTCCTTTCTTGTACATTTCAAAGAATAGGGGAGGGGGGTACGGATGTATTTATATGCCTTTTTCAGCCCTGTGATGGCCTGGCGGCCTGTCCAGGGTGTCTCACCGCCTGCCGCCCAATACGCCCATTTCACGCCGCGGCCATCTTGGATTTTTAAAAAACCAAGCGGTGGGAATTTAGCCACGACCCCTTCTTACTTCATTGAAAACACTGCTGGAAGCAACATGTACTGCTGTGTACTGTAACAATAGGAACTATTGTTAGGAACCATTGTTTAGTTCCTTGTTTACACAGGGGTCGTTTAGGTTGTTGCACCTGGAATAACGGACCGAGCGTGATGCATAACCTTACGTGCCGAAGTTATTATTAAAGTTTATAGCCCCGTGGGGTTGAAACGAGTTGTAACGTCTCATTAGTAGAAGGTAACAAGACACTTTAACATGGTGGCAGCGGCGGACGACTCGGTTTGAAGTTTGGTGCGGAAAAGTTTCTAGGAGCGGGAGAGCGGTTAGTGTTCCTAAGCAACGTTCAGTATATGTTAGCATTAGCTGCTAGCGTGAGACTGCCGTGTGAAATGGATGGGCTTAAACCACCGCAAACGTTATGTCTGGACTCAAGCAACCTTTCGAGGACATGGAAGGCCTGGAGGGACGAGTTTGCTCTGTATGTGGATTTAGCCATGGCTGACGCCGATGACAAACAGAAGGTGAAACTGTTCAGCTATCTTGTCGGGGAGAGCGGCAGGGAACTTATGGACACGTTACTGGGCGACACACCGAAGGATGCATGGACGTTAGATGACGTTATCGAGAAGTTTGATGATCACTGCGACCCCAGCGTTAACGAGACTGTGGAACGTTATCGTTTTTTTTACAAAAAAACAGGGCACCAGTGAAAATATAGACCATTATGTCATGGAACTGAGAGTGTTGGCAAGAACATGCAACTTTGGGACAGTGAGAGACTCGCTCATTCGGGATCGGATTGTGTGTGGAGGTAACAACACAATCGTAAGAGAAAGACTGCTCCGAGAGAAAAACTTGACACTGGACACATGTTTGCAGCTGTGCAGAGCCGCTGAGCTCTCAAAGGACAATGTGAACACCATCTCGGGATCGATGGTGGAAGAGGTACATGCAGTGCAAGGAGCACAGTATCGGAAACAGACGAGCAACACTGTGGAGTGCAGATATTGTGGAAAAACGCATGAGAAAAGTAAACAAAAGTGCCCAGCGTTTGGGAAGAAGTGCACAAAGTGTGGAAGAGAGAACCACTTTGCAGCAAAATGCAGAGTAAAACCGGAACTAAGGAAAAAGAAATATGTGAGTAAAATAACAACTGAATCTGAGAGTGATGAATATGAAGATAGTATCACCTGTGTAAAAGAAACTGAGAAAATGAAGAAAACTCAGCTTCTCTATGCTGGCATGCTTCTAGGCAAGGACATGATCAAATTCCAAATAGACTGTGGTGCCAGTTGCAATATCATCCCAATTAACCTGCTGAATCCAGATGCCAAATTAGAACACACGGAGAGTGTACTAGTAATGTACAATAAAACCAAATTAAAACCACTGGGAAAATGTAAAGTGAAAATAAGAAACCCAAGAAACAACAAGCTATATCGCTTAGAGTTCCAGGTGGTGAATGCAGCTGGTACAGTGCCTCTGCTGGGTAGGAGAGCCAGTGAGGCCATGAAATTGATAAAAGTGCAATATGAAAACATCATGACAATAGACAGTATTGTCACAACAGAAACAACAACAGGACAGTGGATAATGGGACAAATTAAAGATGAGTATGCTGATGTGTTCATTGGCGATGGCTGCCTCGAGGGAAAATACAAAATAGAGGTGGACAGCACAGTGAAACCAGTACAGCTGCCAAAGAGGCGGGTCCCAGTCGCCATGATGAAACCACTGAAGGACGAGCTACAGGACCTACAGCAAAGAGGGATCATAACACCTGTGGAATGCAGTACAGATTGGATCAGTGCAATGGTGGTGGTACAGAAACCAAGTGGGAAACCAAGAGTGTGTATCGATCCCAAGCCTTTGAACAAAGCTCTAAAGCGCAGTCACTTCCCACTGCCAACCATTGAGGACATTTTACCGGACTTGTCAAAAGCAAAAGTGTTCACAGTGTGTGATGTCAAGAGTGGATTCTGGCATGTGCAGCTGGAGGAGGAGTCCAGCTATTTAACAACATTTGCCACTCCATTCGGACGTTACAGGTGGCTGAGGATGCCAATGGGGATAAGTCCGGCCCCAGAAATCTTTCAGAGAAAGCTCACACAAGCGCTGGACGGTGTACCGGGCTTGTACATTATAGCTGACGATGTACTGATCACAGGCCAAGGGGAAACACAGGAGGAAGCTGAGCGTGACCATGATGGAAAACTGAGACTGTTTCTTGAAAGATGCAGACAAAAGAACATCAAGCTGAACAAAGACAAATTCAAGCTGAGACAAAAGGAGACCACATACATTGGACACCGCCTGACGGCTGATGGACTCAGGGCGGATCCAGAGAAAGTGCTTGCCGTTGAAAAGATGCCGGCACCGACTGATGTGAAAGGAGTGCAAAGGCTGCTAGGTATGGTAAATTATCTAGCCAAGTTTTGTCCCCACCTCTCAGACCAGTGCATAGTGTTGAGAGATTTGACACACAAAAACAGGGAGTGGAACTGGACAGCACAGCATGAGGAGGCTTTCCTCAAATTGAAAGAGACTATAGCAAAGGTCCCAGTACTGAAATATTACAACCCAGATGAGGAACTCACAGTGCAGTGTGACGCTTCAGACACAGGTTTAGGCGCAGCGCTCATGCAGATGGGTAAGCCAATAGCATTTGCAAGCAGAGCACTCACTCAAACAGAGCGTGGGTATGCACAAATAGAAAAGGAGTTCTTAGCAATGGTTTTTAGCATGGAAAGATTTCACCAGTACACATACGGCCGAAAAGTGACGGTGCAAAGTGATCACAAGCCGTTGGAAACAATAGTGAGAAAACCTCTACTAAGTGCACCCAAAAGGCTGCAGGGAATGATGCTGCGCATACAAAAGTATGATCTAGATGTAGTATATGTGCCAGGTAGAGACATGCTGCTAGCAGACACTCTGAGCAGAGCTTATCTTCCTGAGAGTGCACCGGATGCAGAACTAGAGACTGTCAACATGGCACAACACTTACCTATCGCAGCAGACAGGCTACATGATATACGATCTGCCACAAAAGAGGATGAAACACTGCAGCTTCTCATCAAAATGATGCAGCAAGGATGGCCTGACGATAAGTCAAAAACACCAAGGGAAATCAAGCCCTACTTCTCATTCCAAGAGGAGTTAAGCCACCAAGATGGAATAGTGTTCAGGAGTGAGCGCGCTGTCATCCCTGATGCATTGAGGAAAGACATCACTTGCCGCCTACACGCATCACATCTGGGTGTGGAAGGATGCCTACGGAGGGCTAGGGAGTGTGTCTATTGGCAGGGCATGAACAACCAAATAAAATCATATATAGCAAAGTGTGACATCTGCAGATCAATGGACATTAAACAACAAAAAGAAACACTAATGTCACATGATGTGCCAAGCAGGCCGTGGGCAAAGGTGGGCACGGATCTGTTCATGTTTGAAAACAAAGACTACCTCATAATTGTTGATTTTTTCTCAAATTTTTGGGAAATAGATTACCTGGCAGATACCAAGTCAACCACAGTGATACGGAAGCTGAAAGCTCATTTTGCCCGCCAAGGTATCCCAGATATTGTAATCTCGGACAATGGCCCACAGTATTCGTCACAAGAATTCCAGAAGTTCAGTCGACTGTGGGGATTTCAACATAAAACCTCATCACCAGGTTACCCGCAAAGCAACGGCAAAGCTGAGTCAGCTGTTAAGACAGCAAAAAGACTCTTGCTCAAAGCCAAGGCTGCTGGACGGGATCCTTATCTCGCCCTTCTGGACCACCGCAACACACCATCACAGGGTACTGATACCACACCAGCACAGCGGCTGCTCAGTCGCCGTACCAAAACACTACTGCCAACCAAGGCAAGCCTGTTACAGCCGAAAGTTGTGCAGGTGAAACAGGATTTACAAAATAACCAACAACGGCAGAGGGCATACTATGACAGGTCGGCTAAAGACTTGGACACGCTTGCCCCAGGTGAATGTGTGAGAGTTCAGCCTCTCGCACCCCACACTGGCTGGAGAGTGGGCAAGGTGCTGAGGCCGGTCGATAGGAGATCCTATGAGGTCCAGCTGCACACGGGTGGTGTCATCAGGAGAAATCGTAGACACCTCAGGCATGCACCAGGGGCAATCTTCACTGACACTATGGACATGGAGATCAGCAGCCCCAGTCAGCAAGAGAGTGTTGAACCCGGACATTCAGAGAGTGTTCCTTCTCGCAGTGTCTTAGCAGGAAACAAAACCAAGGACACTGGTGACAGGGCCAACCCTGTTACCACCAGATCAGGCCGCTCTGTTGTGCAGCCGCAGCGATACAAAGACTTTGTGACCTCACATAGATGAATGGATCTGTAGCACTAATGGACTTTGGGGGGGGGGCATGAATGAAAAAGAAAAAAAAGTGAATCACAAATGTTGTGCAAATGTATTAAAGGTTCTAAAAAAAAAGAAGAAACTGAAAAGAGAAAGGATGTAACAATAGGAACTATTGTTAGGAACCATTGTTTAGTTCCTTGTTTACACAGGGGTCGTTTAGGTTGTTGCACCTGGAATAACGGACCGAGCGTGATGCATAACCTTACGTGCCGAAGTTATTATTAAAGTTTATAGCCCCGTGGGGTTGAAACGAGTTGTAACGTCTCATTAGTAGAAGGTAACAACACACTTTAACATGTACCATCCTGCAGCTCCTATCAAAGAAGGGAAAGAGATAAATCCTTTACGTTTCACCGCTTCCCCAAACGCCTGCACACCCGTAAGGCATGGGTGGTGAAAATTAAGAGGGATACAGGGCCACATTTTCAGGTAACTACCAATACCTTCACCTTTACCTAGCTAGCTGGCTGGATGGCTAGCTAGCTAGCTCCCTAGCAACGTTGTTAGCTAGCTTTCTGGTCTAACTACAACCATAACAGTTAACATGTTGCTGACAGCAACGTCAGATATCATTTGTCTTTATAGATCACAGGCAACACCAGGGTCATAGGCGGAGTTTGACATTCGAGCCAGGGGGGGCAAAAAAAACCAAAAACTCATTGTAACAGCTGAGACCTGGCCTACCACCCTGGGAACACAGCACGAGCAGATATGGACAAAACAAACATGTTAAATACACATATATGTTTATTTTTAAAGCGGATTTGAAATTACATCGTAACAATTTAACAATTCGCCTTTATGAAATCCAATCACGGCACGGCTGTCTTGGAACGCAATAGACACAAGGTGGCGGAGTGCCCCGACGCTTCAAAATTAAACTAAACGCAACAGCCCCAACGTAAATAAAGTCCTAAATCAAAGGGGCATCTCCGGGAATTAAGGAAGTGTTCGACTTAAGTTCACAACAGTATCGTTTTGCCTATCGTCATCATCGGTTATTGATGTTTGTGTTGTATCCTTGTTAGATCCAGATGGCTGACCATTTGTGTCGTCTGGAGCTCGACGTTTTAAAAATCTCCTTATGTCCATATTTTCGTGCCGACTAGATAACTACAACGTTATTACCCATGTATGCTAGCTGAGAATCGCTGGTTCGATTTATGTTAGCGTACGTGTCACTCGTCACATGACCTAGAGCCCTGAACATTTTTTTGTTTTTACTAAAGCAGTATATGAACTCAGATGTATTACCTGGTACCATTTAGTTGTTTTGTGTTATTTAAAATATTGATAAAATATCTGGTCATGCCAAACGTAATTATTCCACTCTTTTTTGAAACAATGCAATTACCCGTTTCAGTCACCAGGGGGGGCAGTGCTCCCCCTGCCCCCCCCCCCCCCGCAAACTCCGCGCACGACCAGGGTGTGCTCAAAGCACTTCACCGAGGACTGTTTTCGCAAGACGTTTCTTGGGCTGACAAAACTGAAAGCCGGAACTCCACCGACCATTTTCCCATGGTCAAATCAACCTACGCCGAGGAGGTAGCTAAGTTTACTAACTTTACTAGCAGACAGACATCACGTTAGGTCATGCAGAGCTATAATAACTGTAACTGCAGACAGTGTCACACCTACCCAAGCTTCAGCCAGTTCGTTAAGTTCCTCACACATGAAGCCAAAATTGCTTGTCATCCAGTATCATCCCTCTACGCTCTAAAACCAAGTGAGAGCGAAAGGTTCAAGGTTTCAAAAAGCAGAAGCCCCGGAGCAAAGGTGCTGGCAACCAATTCAGACGAGAGGGTTGTCTATTTATCCTGTGATTTCTGTGAGAAGGCAGGTCACACTCTACACAAGTGTCGCAGATTTATGGATAAGACAATCGCTGAGCGAGTCAAGTTTGTTCAGGAGAAGAAATTGTGCTTCGGCTGTCTGAAGTCCAGCCGTCGCTCAAATGACTGTAAGAGCAAAAATTATTGTGATACGTGTGAGAAAAGACATCCAACTTGCCTCCACGATAATCGCACTAAAGAAGAAAAGATGGCAACAAGGCCTGATGGAGCAAGGAACATTGACAAGTCACAGGAAAGGAGAGTGGAACGCTCACATGATACACCGGCAAGAGCATCAAGTGATGTGAGAACATCAAGTAAAGCAACAACCTCGAGTGATCCAAGCACATCAAGCGAAGCAAGGTCACTGAGAGTTGTTCAGAATGTCAAAGACACTCATACATCCTCAATTGTTCCAGTGTGGGTGTCAGCAGCAAGTGAGCCCACCAACGAAGTTCTTGTGTATGCACTTCTCGATACACAAAGTGACACAACGTTTATCCTCGAAGACACAGCAAAGGCTCTCCACACAAAGAATGCACCAGTTCAGCTAAAGCTCTCCACAATGGCTGCAAAAACCAAGCTTGTGTCATGCAGGAAACTGACTGGTTTACAAGTGAGAGGATACTTCTCGGACAAGATAATCCCTCTGCCAGAGACCTACACTAGAGATTTCATCCCTGCAAAAAGAGATCATATTCCTACACCAAAGACTGCAATGGCTTGGCCTCATCTTGAACACATTGCGCACGAAATCGCTCCTCTGCAAAAATATGATGTTGGCTTGCTAATTGGCTACAACTGTCCCCAAGCTCTCCTCACAAGACAAGTGGTGTCAAGTAAGGAGGACAATCTGCCCTTCGCTCAGAGAACAGACTTGGGCTGGAGTGTAGTCGGCTATGGCAATCCATGTCTCGATTATGGAGATGTAATTGGAGTAAGTCACCAGGTCATCATGAAGCAAGTGATGCCATGCCTTCAATGCTCTGCAGATCTCACAAGTGAAGTGTACTATGTCCTTAGAACACAGATCAAGGAGGTATACTCACCTGTGGATGTCATCAAAGTGCTGGAATCTGACTTTGTCGAAAGAGCATCAGAAGATGAGCACTTTTCTCAAGAAGATCTTCAATTCCTGTCAACGATGGAAAAAGGCATCAGGCTCAAAGATGATGGACACTATGAAATGCCACTGCCATTTAAGAGAGAAAGACCCAACTTACCTGATAACAAGGTGTGCGCCATCCACCGTCTCCGATGCCTAGAAAGGAAGTTGAGGAAAAATGAAAAATACAACAAAGACTATAAGACCTTCATGGATCAAACAATCTCAGGCGGAGATGCAGAAAGGGTCCTTGAATCAGAAATCTGTAACTGGTTCACAGGCCCAGATTTTCTCTGGCACAAAGAGCTACCAAGTGGAGAAGTCAAGGTGGGAGAAATTAAAAGTGGTGACCCAGAGCTCAAGAAAGCTCAGGTTTATGACACCCAGGCAGAGGAAGTAAGGTCATTGTTAGATTGCCTACACAAGTTCTCCGACTGGTTAAGATTGGTGAAAGCTATGGCCAGACTAAATTTCGTCAAGGAAGATCGTTACCTCTGCAAGCGATGGTGCCGAGTGCAACTCTTAGCCAACAGTTTCTGGGCACGGTGGAAAAAGGAGTATCTCCTAAACCTCCAGCAAAGGCAGAAGTGGACTAAAGACCACAGAAGCGCAAGGATCAACGACATCGTTCTGCTGAAAGAGGATGCTACACCACGAAACCAGTGGAAGTTGGCAAAGGTTATCGAAGTGTACCCAGGAAAGGATGGAAGAGTCAGGAGACTCAAGTTGCTCATCAGTGACTCAACTCTGGATTCTAAAGGAAAGCGCATCTCCAAGCCAGTTCACCTGGAGAGGCCTATCCAGAAGACAGTTACACTGTTGGAAGCTGTAGACTGAAGGCTTTAGTATATCTAAAGACTAATACAAATACAGTAGAAGCTAGTAGTTAACAGCTTAATTAAAGATAAGAATTGTGAATTAAGTTGACAGTATAATAATCATTTCTAAAGCTGTCTTTATCTCCAATCCCTCCACCAGTAGTTCAGGTGGTTCATAGTATATTTTTTAAGTTAATGTTTCTATGCAACATGACGTCTTTCAAAGTCTGTCGTTCTAAGAAATCAGTAATGATTTGGTGGGAGTGTAACTGCAGACAGTGTCAGTTAAGTTTTTAGTTTTGTTTTCTGAATTATAATTTTGGTTCCTACTTCTCACCTGTATATTGTAGTACGGAGGGCGGAACTAATCTCCGCGGCTCTATTGTTACCGGCAATTTAAGAATGTAGCACCTCGATATCAAGCGGCAAAAATAATAGCACTAACAGCGACAACAAGAAAATAGCAGCACACAAGACAAAGCTAATTAAGAGAAAGACAAGTTAAGATAACAACAAGATTTAATTGTATACTTACCTGTAAGACCTGAGGAAAGAAGATAATCTAGACGGAGACCAGACGGAGACCAGACGAAGTGAAGAATTTAGCCCCTCTCAGTACTAAGCAGCTGACGAGGTAACGTTATGTGTTGCTAATTGTCTGTTGTGCTAGCTAATTTGCTAATGTGCTAACTATCTGTGCAGTTATTGAGAATTGACGTACATGTACGCATTTTATTTTTATTTTTATTTGCTCTCAACCCAGTCTCACGGGTTGGCCTGTTCCCGAAGAATAAACCCCATTCCTATCCAAGACTTGCTTCATTGTGATTACTGAGTGGAGCTACAATAACGTTAGCTGGATGTTGTCATGAAAATTATTTTAGGATGTTGATGAAATGAAACATAATACCTGCCATTAATAGCTTGTATTTTTAGGGTTCCTGTTTGTGGTGGACAACCTGCTGGGGAAGTGACACCCGAGTCAGCAGATGAGTGAGTAACGTTTACAGTTGTGCACTCATGTTTACAACTAAATTCCACATTAAGATGCCATATGGCTAAATGTTTACTCCTCCTGCTATTATTGCAACAGACATGTACATGTAGACCTACTGTATGCATTGAGCTGCAGAGGTTGCATGTACATTTAACGTTACTGTATGCATTGAGCTGCAGAGGTTGCACCATGTACAGCCAGTTAAATAATATTGGGGTGACCAGTTTCACTGTGACTAAAACATTAGAAGGGAGACAGAAGTTTGACGTTGAAAAATGTTTGCTCCTGTTTGTAGTCGCATTGGTGACTTAATAGCGGAAGAAGATGAAGAGGAACATGAGAGAGATAGGTGAGTTGTTACTGTCAGTACAATACAATTTTTCAAACATGTAGATTACTGCATTGTATAATATGTGTATATATATATATATATATATATATTCACTAATCTTTCAATAGTGGCTAGCTCTGTTCTGACACATCATCTTGATAACAGGAAAATGTGTGGATTTATATTGCTTCCCACATGTATGACATATTCTCATGTGTCCAGTGAGGTTTGGGCGACTCTACCTGATCATGACTACGACGTGAGGCCCCTTTCTGTGGAAGACCAGCTTGACGCAGTAAAGAAACACATCGCTTTCCTGGAGGACGAAAATAAAAAGCTGAAAAGTGAGTGTTTTGGTCTAGAACGCTTCCAGTGTGCGCCCAATCTGATCAGGTTTTACACTGGTTTTAAGGATTACCACACCCTCAAAGCACTCTTCCTAGCTTTACAGCCTACTGCAGAGTCCATGGTGCGATGGACTCAAATGCAAAGGAACAGCCATAACCTAGAACACATTTCTGTGTCTGGCTTCCATGCAGAGCATTTATCGCTGATTGATCAGTTGTTCCTGTTCTTGTGCCGTGTGAGGCAGGGCTTTTTTGCTCTGGATTTATCTGTACGATTCAATGTGTCGCTGGCCACAGTCAGCAGGAACTGTACGACGTGGGCCAACTATTTGCTCTTTATGTTAGGGACCCTCCCAATATGGCCTAGTAGAGCAGCAGTAGACGAGCTAATGCAACCAGTATTCAGGGAATTCTACTCAAACACAAGAGTGATACTAGACTGCACAGAGATCCGCATCAAGACAGCTAGTTCGAAGGTTTTGAACACCATGACATACTCCCATTATAAAAGTAACACTACACTGAAATCCCTAATTGGGATCACTCCCTCAGGGTCAGTTAGCCTGGTAAGTAATCTATACACAGGATGTATTTCTGATAAGGAGATAACTAAGAGGTCAGGTGTTCTGGACCTCTTAGAGTCAGGTGATGAGGTCATGGCCGATAACGGCTTCCTTATCAAAGACCTGCTCGATGAAATAGATGTAAAACTTGTCACCCCTGCATTTTTAGGCCCAAGTGGACAGTTTAGCTGTGATGAGCTCACAGACACACAGAGTATTGCTGGCTTGAGAATACATGTCGAACGGTCAATAAGACGCATAAAGGAGTACCACATTTTTGATGGAGTAATACCCCTTTCACTAAGTGGAACAGTCAACCAACTGTGGACTGTATGTGCTCTCCGAACAAATTTTCAGGGACCACTGTTTTAAACCTTTGTTAAATTCAGCTGACAAGAAAATAGTGCACACAAACCTTAGATAGATTGAAACATATTTAATTTCATTTCAGTACAGTCCCATTTTTTAGCCCACACCTTGAGATGAGCAATCACTATCTTAGTTTAGTAAACAATTGATGATTTGAGTTGGTAGCGAGTTCCAGTTTATTGCTACAACAGAATGACAGTTGACCGAACATATTTTAGTTTAAAATGGACCAACAGTTTTGTTAAAGTTAAAGGACAAAGAATGAAAATATTGTAGATGGGACAATCTAATGTATAAATATTGAATGTACAGTATAAAAATTAAACGTATCTTATTTTTTATTTTATTATGATTAAACAGCTTCTTTGAATACAGCCCTGTGTGTGTGTCTCTCCTCACTGGCACAGGAGAGGCAGAAAGTACTCGAAAAAGAAAAGATCCAGCTTAGTTTTCATATTGTGGTAAATAACGGTAGGTGCTCGAGGTTGGTAGTCCAAACCATGTTTGCTGCTGGCCCCGGCTGCATTGATTTCCGATTGAGTAAGAAGGGGGCGTGGCCAAGTTCCCACCACTTGGTTTTTTTTTAAATCCAACATGGCCGCGGCGTGAAATGGGCGTATGACTGCTGGAATAGAGGGTATGGATTGACGTCACTTTCCCACTGGAACACGCCCCCTCAGTCGCAGTGAGTGACAAAACATCCCAAAACATGGCCGCTTCTCGTAGGGGAAACGGCGAAACCGGGATTATAACGCAAGATCATCTTCTTAAATGAAAGGAAATTGGACTTGACAGTGACCCGCACAGTTTACCAAATAACCAGTGGTCCATGGACATTAACATTTGACCACAAATCGAGTTTCCTGATATTTATATGTACTTGATTTCTACGCCAGGGAAATACACAAAGCAAAGCCTGGAGGTATACAAAAGTCTTGCGGCTTGGTCATACTTCAAGGCGGGATTTGCTGGCGAAATTAACGTGACGAGGACACCGATGGACATTCTGGTTGTATATGGACGGGTTTGTACAAAGATTTATTTTATTTTATTAAGTTACAACTGTGAAAACTGTGCCGTTAAGCCAACCGTTCTCCCCTTTGTTTGTAGAACACAACACAAGGACGTTTTAAAAAAAATGCGGACAAAAACTTATGAAAGATGCTAAATATTTAATTGATGAGTAGTCAATACAGTATATGACTTTATGATTTTACCATTTAACATTACCCAGAAATCCAACATAGCCTAACGTTAGCCTACCCGACACAAAATGGGAACTGCAAATCCACGATTCGGTGGCTGGATTCCAGTTTCTGCGAATTGCAGCGATCCATTTGTTTCTCTTTACCTTATCTTTCGGTAGTCTGTAAAAAGATAACTCAGATTTCTTGTGAAATCTATTAGTGCAGTCTATCGCACAACCGCTCTTTCCCATTTTAGATGCATTTTCGCTGTGTTCAAGCTGGACGTCAACGCTGCCACTCAGTCTTTTTGCCACTCAGTGCCGTGTTACCGCCGTGAGTTCCGCATCTTTGACGTCACCTGCATACCATTATAGGCTCCAGCATCCCCGCGACCCTGATAGCAGGATAAACGGTTCAGATAATGGATGGATGGATGGGTGGATGTATTTGTATAAGGCTAGTGAATGGAATTTATAGATACGTTTCCAAGTATAAAACTGCTCTAAAATAAAATGTATAATGGGGTCTGTTACCTCATGCGTCGTTTTTCCTCCTCTGTTTCGTCTATATGTATGTAAGGAGGCTGTACTGCTGGCAGTTCAATTGTATTTACACTTGCAAAAAAAGAAGAAAAATCACCAGTTTGTCACGACCATGTTTTTGTTTGTTTGTTTTTTATGTATTTATTTATTTTTTACGTTTTGCGTCGTGCACCTGGAACGCTTCGAGGTCGGAAATCGGACAATTCAACTGGGAAATTCCAACCTCCGACTTTGGATGGAACGCAGCAGTACACGCAGAAAGCGCCTCCTCCACGGCCGTCACTAGATGGCGCAGTAGAGGAAACGACCGCCCTCCCTGAATTGTTATCCTGATCTTAATCAACCGCACCACACACCAAACCCCTACCTTAATGTAACTGTGCCGATGTCATACCCAAGCTTTGACCACACCAAATCCTCATTCACCCGGGAGAATCACGGTTGCAATTTCGGTGGTCGCAGATTTCGCTGCAACACCGCTTGCAGAGGACAGACGACAGACTGCGGTGGCTTTTTTTGCTGCTACGCGGGGGGGGGGGGGCTGTTCCATATCAATTAACCCCCCCGGGGGTTGTTTTGGTGTGATAACGAGGGTTGAGATGTTCATCTAGACAGCACAAAGGAACAAAACAATGGGCCCAATAATTGTTGTTTGATACAATTGTACCGTTCG
The DNA here is from genome assembly GCF_029633865.1 of Lampris incognitus. Lineage (NCBI taxonomy): Eukaryota > Metazoa > Chordata > Actinopteri > Lampriformes > Lampridae > Lampris > Lampris incognitus. The sequence continues at coordinate 21,613,917 of NC_079215.1, forward strand.
ATTTAAACCCCGTTAACCTGTCAAGAGCCGGATCCATGCTAAAACGTCAGCGAAGCGTTATATTTATTGGCAAAGTGTATTATCAGTCCATCAATCAAGATTTGGTTACAAAGCACTTTATCGTACAATGTACAGGCGTACTTGACGGATAATAAAAGACAACAAACCGCTAGTCTTGTAAGAGAAAGACGACAATTTATGCAACGCAAACGTACAATGAAATTAACAAAAATCATAAAGCGACACATCAAGTACGGGGAGTACTCCAAATATAGGTTGCTAGATAAGTTCGCCCCCGCTAGGGAAGCCCCCAGACCCCACCGCAGGCTATCCGTTATAACAGACGGACTCGCAGGTGTGACAGAAGAAAACTCAAATATCACTCGTCCTCCATCCCACCCCCCATCTTCTTCCTCTTCTTCCTCCTCCTCCTCCTCCTCTTCCCATCTCCCACTTGTTCAGCTTGGGCCGGTGAGGTTGTGCAGGCGCGTCCCTCCTGCAGCTCGGTGATGGAGGATGCGAGCACGATGAAGAAGACGTTCACGGTGCCGGAGATTAAACCGCTGGACCAATATGATTTCAACCGAGCGAAGACATGTGCCAGCGTTCGCTGGCTATTGGCAAAATCTTACGGGTCCGCAGGTAGGCTTGATTGAAACAGGACATTATTGGTCCTCTTTAGTAGGCAGGCAAACGCTGTCCACGTTATATTACCAAGGAGGACGATGCGCCGCTTGGGTGGGGCGCTAAATAATGCATAATGCTATTTGTGGCTCTGAACTAAATTAGTGCTTGCCCTTCTGTTTTGATTTTGTTTTTTTTCTCGTTCAGTGACGCTTTAAACATGTCGTTTCTCCATCAGCCATCGCTTTGCGACCGCTGCCCTGTTTAGCAAGATTGCCTACCGCAGCTTTCATCCCTCACAGGCTGCTCATTATGAGACTGCACGTTTCACCACAATGCCGAGACCAAATAAACTGAGTGAATATGAATCACACGAATGGGGGGGGGGTGTTCAGAGGTGTGAATTGCGGGGTAAAAATCACAGACCGTCGTCACTGCACCGCAACAAAACCTTTTGTCAGTGGTTATGCAGCCAGCCATAGGCCTGCATGTAGTCTATCAGGGTTTACTATAACGTAACCAAAAAAGGCTTAAAATGGGGACAACTCGAGGCTTTCTTCGAAAACAAGTGTTACTCCGATCTAAACGACGCATACGTGCTTTTTTGTATAGACAACAAAACCTATCGCGTCCAATTCTATACACCGTGGATGCGGCTATATGTGGGCCAATAGATAGGGTAATATCGGTGTCAGTGTTACGCACGCACGCCCCTAGCCGCGTGACGCACGCCTCCGTGCGCGCAAAGGTGACAGTCCGCAGGCAGGACAGAATGGCTGTCCGTCGACACGTTTTTCTGTTAATCAGAGCTCGACCAAGTGTATGCAGGCTTCGCTGAATGGAAACGTGGCAAACGTCAACGTGCACCTAGTTCATCCCACGGGACTGGTTTTGCTTCTTGTTCTTCTTTTCTGCTGCAATTGCTTTAAAATGGCGTGCCTCGGGAAATAACGTTTAGCTTGTCAATCAATGGGATCTGCGCAAAGTTGAAAGAATGGGATCCCATTGTTAGCTGTTAGCTGAATGGCGTCCACTCGGACCTCATACAATTTTAATGGAGGCTACGAACGAAGTGGCCTGGAAGTGACATTATATAATGGGCTTTTGTATACAGTCCAACTGTGACTGACATTTTATTTTACATTGTGTATCCGGGGGTTGGGCACTATTTAAAAGGCGACCGGTTTATTGATTTCACTGGACAGTTCAGTGTCTGTAGTATTCTTGTTCCCTATCTCCACTTCCTGAGAGGTCTGCAGTGCTTTGTAAAGCATAGGACACCTATCCGTGTGTGTGTGTGTGTGTGTGTGTGTGTGTGTGTGTGTGTGTGTGTGTGTGTGTGTGTGTGTGTGTGTGTGTTCTTTAGTTGTTTGTGGCCTGAGATTATACATGAGTTTTATTATCATACACTGATACTCACATATACTTGGTTTTTGGTGATATTTACTTTTAATGCATCCTATCTAGCACTCTAGTGAAGGCTTAGCTTTTGTGCGCATCAAGTTCTGAGCCAAAACAAATTCCATGCCACAAAGCCGCAGCAGCCCTTGGTAGTGCTTTTCCCCCCTGTACTGTGCTGTTTTAGCCCCAGTAGCCTGTTTCCACTGTAGTCGATTAGCATGAAGATAAATGGGTTGACTGGTCCTGTCCCATGGTCTTTGCCTTGACTGGGACATAATGGCCACTTTCTACTTCCTCTGTTCCCATAGAAACAGCAGCTCTATTTCCCTCAGTGTAAGAAAAGTGGCGTCAGCCCCGGAGAGAAAGCCAAACTCTTTGTGGTAGGGTATCACTCCATGCACTCAATGATGTTTTAAACAAACCTCGCTTTCGTCACACCCTGTTATTTGAAGAATATTGTCATGTCAGTGTTTATAATCAATGACTGGCAAGCAGGGTTATAAAGTATGGCATCCTTGGGCGCACATTTAATTTGGAATTTAGCTCAAATGTTTGCTTTAAATTACTTAATTTTTTTCTTCTCTTCTCTTCTCTTTTCCTTTCCTCTCCCCTCCTCTCCTCTCTAACCCTGTCCCCTTCCTCAATGCCTGAGCAGTTCAGACAAAATTGGCTGAAGCAGGTTTGGATACACGAGGAGAAAAAAAAGTCGACATAACATGTAAAGAAGATGATAAGCAACAAACGTTGCTTTTGCCAGCCATTATTAAAAAGTAAGAACAGATGAGAAGTAAAGGCAATGGGTAGTATTTAGTGGAGGGAGTAAAGAGGAGGGTGTGGGGTATGAAGAAGGAGAGAGTGCAGTTCAGTAGGAAGAGGAGATGAAGAGAATGGTTGAATCTACGCCAGTCTCTTGGATTATCCCGACTTCTTGAGCAGCCATGCACAGACTGCAGAGTCAGAATATGGGTCAACCAGTGGAGTTGTGTGTGTGTGTGTGTGTGTGTGTGTGCGCGCGCGTGCACATGTATATGTGTTTGAGTTTGCTCAAGTGTTCTTTCTGTGTGCTGTTTGTGTATTTCTTTATGAAGTGACCCTTTTGCATGTTGTGTGCAAATTCTTAACAATTTACACACACACACACACACACACACACACACACACACACACACACACACACACACACACACACACACACACACACACAAACACACACACCGAGTTGCTTGGTAAACCTAGCAGAGCTGCTCATGCAGATGATGGCATTACTATCTTTGTCTGGAAGTTTATTCTCTGTCCCGCAGCCTCTGCAGGAACTACTCCTTATGGTCCTCTAGTTTCCTTTACAAAAAAGCTTTCCTTTCATGGCAGTTTCAGCTGCTACTATACAGGAGAGATAGACAGGGGTGTAGGGTGAGCAGAGAAAGAGGAAGACATGCAGCAAAGATCTGGAATCAAGTCCAGGACACTTGGGTCTACATAGTATGTTTAACTATCTATTTGCAGATGCCATCCTCGGGGGGGGGGGGGGGGGGACAACAGCTTTATTTCAGTTTGCTCACCCAGAGGCGAAACTAGCATATATGCAGGTAATGCAGCTGCATTGGAGCCGGCACGCACAGACCTTTCTTTATCTCGCCACTGTCGTATCACAGATCTTGAGCACCGAGTCTATGGTTTACGGTATGTTCAAAATGTGCAAAGTGTGCCCACGCATAATTATGTACATGTGTACTACTGCATGGCGAAAGCCACACAGAAGAGTTAGCTAGCTAGTGAAGTGTCAAGACTTTGTACAGCAAAAAGCCCGAAGAGGGCACCTATGATGTAAGTAGAACTTATTTATTTGACTAATAATCAACCTACACACGTGTGCTTTGTGTATATAAGGCCTATGTTCAGACATGAATAATGTTGTCAATGTGCGGGTGTACCGTCACCGATTATGTTTTCATCTGTTATGGTGCTCCGGCACTGGATTTTGTTAAGTAGACTAGTCTGTCAATATCCTGGTCTTGTTATTATGGCTCCTCTTCTATTGCATGGCGGTCTGTTCTCCTAATAATAATTTCATTTAGACGTCAACTGTGCAGTGCATTTCACTGTTGCTGGTCATTTTAAAGCTGCATGCTTTCACTTCTTTCGATCGCTTCTGACAAGATATTGTGTTATGCCTGGTTGTGATGAGCAGGCCGGGGCCTGCTTTGACCATCTTGCATTGGGGCCCGGCGCTGTCTCATTATGCCTGTGTACTCACCCTATGTAGTTTTCCCCAAGGTTTCCCTAAGAATATGGAATACAGCAGAGCTACAGGAGACTCTTTGCTGTAGCCTGTATCTCATATCCCAAACTTTCCACTAACTTGCGAAAAGGCAAAGCTTGACAGTTGAGTTGAAGTGTCTCCCTTAAGAGATTCTGAAAGCTGACTCAGTTTGTCCACGCTGCTTTTACAGACTCACTTGTGTCGCCTTGTATCTACCCCGTACACCCAGAAAGTCGTTCATCTCTGTCTTGTATGTGGCACCAAGAAGGTCCTTACATGCTTGTGTTTTAGTGCATCCCCTGAAGGGTTGAGTTTCAGGGAATTGAGTCAGCTTGAACCATATGCTATCATTATGCATTTGAAACCAAATTAAGCCAGAAATGAAACCAATGAAATGCCAAGGGGTATGCGCTCCACTTGCAAAGGGATTATTAATTAGGTATAGGCTGGGGCCACCCAGTTAACACTATAATGTAGCCTAAAGCATCACATATATCCGACAAGTGCCAAAATCTCAGTACATCACATGTAAGACTGATACAGGCCAGTGGCCTACTGCAAGGCATATAAAAGTAACTGAACAAGCTGGTTTGAGTCATTGTCTACTGCTACCGAACAATGAGCATGTTAAGTAGTTGCCAAAGCAGTTTCTGACCGCATGTTATGACCACAGAAACATCTGTTTTATTATGTTCACATTGAAGTTGTTATTTCACAACTGTTTCTAAACACAAAAACACATTTAAGATTTTACTTAATAGGCTAATTTGGCTATTTATTGTGAAAATTATTTCCCTCCACCTAAAAAGTACAATTCAAGCCCTGATCAATGGTAGGGCTGTGTGTTAGTGAGAATTTGGTGATACTATTCATATCACAATGGTATGCGTTTATCTGTTTGAACCATTATATTCCACCCATTCCATCTATTATCTGATCCGAACTGCATATCCTGCTCTCAGGGTCGCGGGGCTGCTGGAGCCTATCCCAGCAGTCACTGGGCGGCAGGCGGGAGACACCCTGGACAGGCCGCCAGGCCATCACAGGGCCAACAATTATATTGTGATATATTATTCAACATACTGTGATATGTTATGTTACTACAAACACTGCGAGATATTGCAATATTTGGTCAAAATTTTAGATAAAAATGTTACAATGAAAGTACATCAGGATGCATAAAATAAGACTAATCGGAGTTGTGGCTACTGGCAATGCCTGCTGCTGTGGCGGTTTTGTGCAGCCCTGTTACAACACACTGCACCTGCCATCTAGTGGTTGTAGATGAAAACAACACAATGAAGTATCGCTGCATCCCGGCCTCTTTTAGTGTAATCAGGTGGCTGGTGTGACAGAGGCAGATGCAGAGGACAAGAAGAAATGGAAATGGATGATCCGCTGTGGCGACCCCTAACGGGAGCAGCCGAAAGTAGTAGTAGTCGTGGTAATAGTAGTAGTAGTAGAAGAAGATAAGAACTGATGCAATGTTTCTGAAAATCGATACAATATTGTGAAAGATAGTATTATCATGATGTTACAAGTGTAGCAACGTTTTCTTACACTCCTAATCAATAGGGGACTCTGCTTCTGCACTCCCAGCACTCCTATTTCCTGCAGCTATGTCACTTTGTCCTTTCCCTGTACAGAGAATGTACCAGTGGAGCTGCGTAACCCCCTGTATAAGGACCAGTATGAACAGGAGCACCTTAAGCCAGATGTGTCCAAGCTGCTACTCTCCTCAGACCATTACTGCCGCGCCCACGCTCTGCTAGCCCAGGCCTATGGGGTCTCCCTCCCAGCATCACAGGGGTCTACTTCCAACAACTCAGCCCTGCTACAGCTTCTTACTAAGAAAGGTTTCACCCCCAAGACCCAGAATGAAGATGTTACTGAGGAAGACCTCAGCCATGATCCCATAAAGATGGTATGTGTGTATGCATATTGGTTAGCACTGGGGTAATACGTGCACTTCTTGATATATTTTTTTTGTTTTGTCTTCTGATCCCATGTTGCCAAACATTTTAAATTGACTCTCATTTTCTATGTGTAGCCAAGCCTTGGGAGTTGCGCCTTATATGTCTGTCCAATCAATCAATCAATCAATCAATCAATCAATCAATCAATCAATCAATCAATCAATCAATCAATCAATCAAGTTGCCTTTTATATAGCGCTTCTCTAGCTGCAACAGACACTCAAAGTGCTTTACATTTCTGGTCAAATCTGAATTTCAGACACCTGTTATAATAGAACACAAGCCGTTTTCTGTACAATCTGTACATGTATATGTTTACGGAGTTTTTTGTGTGTGATTACACAATAAACGCCAACAAGAGGGCTCAGTAGATGTAAAACCACACATTCTTTCTTTATTATCTTATCTTTATTATCTCCTTAACCTGGTAGTTCACAACTTCTGACCCTTCCACGGCAAACCATAAAGGACAACATCAACAAAATACGGGATAGTGAACTGTCAACATGGACCCCAATTTCGAAAAATCTGTTACATATGCATGTAGCTAAAATTAAATGTGCCATTTCTGCCATGTCTGCTTTCTCCATTGTCTGATAGTTCTTTCCGCTTGCAGAAGGCCCACCTGGCCCTGATTGATGCTCTGATGTCACTGGCAGCCCAGGAAACAGTGGGCAGGGTGAAGATGGCGTTAGAGGCTGAGCAAATGGGTGCTGGGGCTCCGTGGGAGAATGCCTTGCTCTTCTGGGTCAACCGGGTGAGTCCACATCCCTCACTGCGGCAGTTTTAATCTGAACTGCTTCAAACCTCACTGCCTTTCACCATTCACAAACACAGTTGTTGGGTAGTAATGTATGGTTGCCATTCGATAAACTATGATTTTGTGTGTGTGTGTGTGTGTGTGTGTGTGTGTGTGTGTGTGTGTGTGTGTGTGTGTGTGTGTGTGTGTGTGTGTGTGTGTGTGTGTTTATAGCTGAACCAGATGTTAAGACAGAGCACAGAGGAGGAAGAGCCTTCCAAGTCTCAGACTTGCACAGACCTGCAGCCTGTCCAGGATACGGTGAAAACAAATGGATATGCACTCACACACTCATTAACCTTAATCTTAACCTAAACCTAATCCTAACCTTAACTCGGGTCCAAACCCTAAAATAGTCCCTTGAATTAATGAGGGCCAGCCAAATATTACTCTGTCCTCACTCTGAAGGTCCAGAAATCAAATTGGTCCCCATAAAGATAAAAGTTTTAAGTATGCACGCCCACACACACACACACACACACACACACACACACACACACACACACACACACACACACACACAGATGCATACAGCACAACAATTTGTCACTACAGACTACACCTCTGTGTCGCTAAAGCCTCTAACTTCTACCTTGCTTTGCTTCACTCCTGTTCTGTCTGTCCCCTCTCATGCTGTGCTTCTGTCTGGCAGTGTTCCTCCAACCGGTGGTACTGGAAACTAGTCCCAGTAAGTGTCCCCTACCTGTTTTTACATCCGTTTTTCTTTGTCTTTCTCCTTGTCTCAGCTTTCTCTTTCTTTATACCTCTCTCTCTCTCCCTCTCTCTGATAGAGCTTAAATCAAGGGCTCTTAGGAAATGGTTATGCCTTATTTGAAGTACCTTTCTATATGACAGTAATAATCCTTTGACCTGACAAAAGAGATGCCACTAAGAGCCGGCAGCTTCTTGTTAACTGATGATGTGTTAGGGGTTTGGGTTCGGGTGCTTGGTCTGGTACATTCGGTCATCCGTGTCTCAGTTTCCATCAGTGGTCTAAGCTTTTAGGGGAAAGAGGAGATGATGGAGCGCAGGGAGGGCTTATTGTGAAAACTGTTTCAGTTTCTCTTCCCCCTCATCGCTCCTGCTGTCTCCTCCTTCCCCGTTTGTTACTTCCTCCCAGAGCAGTGTCATGTGACCACGTGGTGTGGCGGTTCCGACGATGACGAGCCCCCTTGTCATTTACGCTTGTCTCCCTCTCTCTACCATCCCCCATCCAGCATGCTATCGCTTTTTGTTTGAAGGAGTCGGGGAATAAGCCACCAGTGGTAATGTATAGCACGCCACTCCTCTGTCATTCTCCTTGTCTCTTGTAGCATCAACTTACTTGACTGACAGACAGACTGATGAATCGCCACACCTCTCTCATGCTGTCACTCATATCAGTGGACTTATTGGCACATAGGTCGCCACTCCAACTCCAAGGTTGGATGAACCATTGACAAAGTCCGTTTGTGTTAACACAGTGTTTATTTTTCATATAAATTTGTATTTTCACCAGTTTTCTTTGAGGTATATATATATATATGTTACAAAGCCACGCTGCTGGAGGCAAATTACAATCATAAATTAACTATTGATTCAATTTTTTAGCATCCATCCAAATTTCAGTCCTCCTGCAACCAGGCTGCGTAACATCTCTGTAATGTGGTTCGTGCACTTAGACACGCAGTAGTCGTTTTGTGTCGACAGGATTTTCCTGGATGTATAATGGCTACCGTTTGTGCATCCTAAACAAGGATAGTGTCCGATTTCTTTGTCTTTAATATTGGACAGAAATTAGTTTTGACTGTTTTTAGCAGACAATGTAGTATATTTTCCCTGATTGGAAGTGGTTTACTGGGGATAAGCCAGAGTGCTTTCACTGCCTGTTTGTGCTGCATGGACACCAAAGGGAAAATCCCATTCTGTTGGTATTGACTTTTATTTTCTTCTCATAACTCATAACCTCCAGGCTTCTCACAACGATGCCTTATACTGTTAGCCATTCAATGCGCCTTCACTTCTGTGTGTGTGTGTGTGTGTGTGTGTGTGTGTGTGTGTGTGTGTGTGTGTTTTGTGGCACTTGCCGGTCCTGTGCTTTGGTCTCTATGATTTCTGTCCCCTTTTGCAATTTTATTGGTTCGGCTGGCTTCACAGTTTGAGTCGGTTGCTTTCTTTGTTCAGCATTATTGTCTGAAGAGGGGACAACCCCGGCTATTTTTATATTTTGTTTGAAACTTAAGTCTTTAACGTCTTTAAAAGCTCTCTCAAAAACACTGTATACGGCTTATGTGTCTTTTGTTTACTTTTTTTCTGCATCTGTCCTTTTCCTTCAATTTGTAATTTCTGTTTTATGTCCTCCCCCTGCACTTTATCTGCTGTTCTTTGTCCTTTTTTATGTCCTTCTCCTTCCCCACTTCTCCTCTCTCCTCCCTCTTCCTCAGATCCGCTATAGGAAGGATAAAGTGCAGTCTAAGCTGACTCCTACTTTTCCTCTGGTCTCCGGGGTTAAAGACCTGTCAAATGGCTGTGCTATAGCTGCTGTATTGCACTACTACTGCCCAAGCTTGTTGCCTCTGGAGGGTACACGCGCACGCACGCACGCACGCACGCACGCACGCACGCACGCACGCACGCACGCACGCACGCACACACACACACACACACACACACACACACACACACACACACAAATGGGGGAGAGAAGGAGAAATGGGGATAACACATTTGAAAATGTTTTTCAGCTATTTGAAATAACTGGTGCCTAATGAACAGAAATATACAACTATATGGAAACGGATCCCATCATATCTGCCCTAATTGATACAGGACATTCGTTTGTCCACATTTAAACGGTAAACTGGACTAAGCAGGATATTTTTAAGGCTCAGCGTTTTCGGTGTTTATTTTTCAAAGCCATCCAGCATGCCGAATTTCGCCACAAGAGGACACTGTTACATAACATCACATGAACAGGAACAACTTTTGGATCCATGGAAACATAAAATCCGGGTGAAAATCAGTTTAAACCAGTCTGCTCCTTTTAAAAAACTCTGGGTATTTTTTGGTGAAAATTGGTAAAAACTGAAAATGCTGAGCCTTGGATATTTTGTAATTTGTATGCAATGCATTTTCCATACCTTCATTAACTTCAGCTGTCAGTCCAATCTCTTGGACATGTCAAAGCATTTTACAAGTGCTTTTTGTAAGTCTTTACTCCAAAGTGGATTAAAGGCAACTTAGTCTTAGTTGAAATGTAGCTGACTAATTTTGTTTACTACCTGTGACACAAATGCAAAACTCACTTTACTGCTTAAGTGCCCCCTGCAACCTAATTTTGTTTCCCGCTTATGCCTCTCCTAACCCTGACACTTCTCCTCTCCTCTCTCTAAGATGTGTGTCTGAAGGACACCATGTCTGTGGCGGACAGCCTATACAACCTGCAGCTGATCAGGGACTTCTGTGAAAACAGCCTACACAGCTGTTGCCCGCTGGCTGTGGAGGACCTGCTCTACGCTCCGCCAGCTCTTCATGTGAGAGGAGAACGAGGACATCCCCACCAATCACTGTTGCATTTTACTCAGCATATCTGGCGTTGAATTGATTGTGGTCAGATTCATGTTCTGCTACTGAAGTTTGCCTTGAGTGTAGCGGCCTCCGCGGTAATCTGCCCTTTCCTTTGCTTAGGTGAATATCATGAGTTTTGTTGCCGAGCTGTTGGAGTGGTTTGAGGTTAAGAAGCCTGATTTTGTCCAGCCCATACAGCCGCTCGACCTCACAGGTCTGTTGTTTTTTACTGCACTCTGTATGTTGACTAGTCTGTGTCGGCTAGGAGAGGGTGAAAGAAACAGCTCGCTGGGGTTGATACCCACCTATTGTATCTAATAGTCAAGGCCATTAAGGATGTTAAAAGTAGTTTTATTATGCCTTTTTTTTTTAAACTTTTACCCCCTTTTTCTTCCCAATTGTATTCTGAGCTGTCCTGGTCGCTGCTCCGACCCCTCTGCCGATCCGGGGAGGGCTGCAGATTACCACATGCCTCCTCCAATACATCTGGAGTCACCAGCCATCCCCCCAGGGGGACGTAGCATGTGGGAGGATCACACTATTCCCCCCAGTTGCCCCTCCCCTCTGAACAGGCGCCCCGACCGACCAGAGGAAGCGCTAGTGCAGTGACCAGGACACATACCCACATCTAGCTTCCCACCCACAGACACGGCCAATTGTGTCTGTAGGGACGCTCAACCAAGTCGGAGGCAACACGGGGATTCGAACCAGTGATCCCCGTGTTGGTAGGCAACGGAATAGACTGCTACACTACCCGGATGTCCCCTGTTTTATTATACTTTAATAGCTTAGTCAAAATTTCCTTTTATCGTTAATTTCGTTACGTTTAAACTGTAGCATACACTGTAGCATGTAGGAAAGGTTAAAACCCATCCAAAGGAAATGAGGGTAAAGGAGGATGAGGAATGGTGACGTAGACAACTGCTGGTGAGTTTATGTTCAGCTAAGTTTACTGTGGCAGCTTTTGCTATATACAGGAGTCTCTGTGTCTTCCAGATGCCTCGGGGTTGTTGGACTGCACCAGTCCTGTCAGTGGGAACAGCAACAGGTACCAGCACCTCACCACTACCACTCACACACACACACACACAGGAACACACACTCATGCACACATCCAGAACCCGTGCATTCCTTTTTAACATTAAGTTTTGACTGAATAATGTTTTCATGTGTTTCTCTGTTGCAGTGGATCTCCCTCCTTCATTTTCAAACAACCCTTTGTGCCCATCTCCTCCCCGATGTCACCTGGTAAGAAGTAAGCAGAGCAATCTTTGCCTGTGTGGTCTTTTTCTCTCTCTCATGGAATTCTCATTTTTTTCCATTTCTTTACCTTTTGTTTCAGAAAACAAAACCTGGGCCAAGAAACAAATCGGGTAGCTATACCTAACGCTGATATGGTCTACTTGTTGGAGTCCCCCCCCCCTTTTTTTTAAAATTTTTATTGCTCTCATGTTTTATCTGAACTACTGCTTGGTGTTTCTCTAACCTTACCTTTCCTTTCCATCTTATCATTTCTCCATTTTCATGACTGCCTCACGGTGTACACATCCATCCGCCCAGTCGTCCTCTCTCAGCAGTTACTTTCAGCATACCCTTCGGCCTGGACAGTGATGTTGACATTGTCATGGGCAACCCTATTGATTCTGTCCTGCGCTCCGTTAGCACAGACAGCCTGACCACTGGCATCCCTGCTATGACATCCCCGCTGCCGTCGACGGGTATGACGCATGTCCCCTACAGCCCACCAGAAGACCTCAGCCACCTGGTCAGTGCCTCCGCCCCCTCACAGCGCTCTTCATGGGGGCCTCACACACGCTCGCAAACACCACCACTGGGAGAGCTGCCAACCATTGAGGAGGCACATCAGGTGACCCACAACCCGGGAGCCAAAGATGGGAGAAAGGGAAAACCGATGGATAAAGGTGAAAAAGGAGGAAGAAGAGGGGTGGTGGTTAGGCCAGAGCCCAGGCTGCGTCCAGAGGGCGCCCCAGCTGGCTTCTTCCTCCACTCACCAGAAGACATTTCTGCCAAGTTCAGTAGCTCTGCCCCCTGCCGCACTGGTATGCTTTACCGGCCTGTTGGAGGAGAAGTGGCTCAAAAAGAAAGGCAAGGACGGGGTGAGAAGAGAGAGAGATCCAGGCATAACTCCGACATGTCACGGGATGATGACTCTGTACTGCGGGATGGCAGCGTGGACTCCTCCGAAGCCTCGGATGATCTCCCCAGAAACACGGCGGGTAACCTTCGCCCCGGTAATGGCCACCAAAGTAGCCAAAGCAAAGGTGGCAGCCCACGCATGACAAGTTTTGCAGAACGACGGGACAGCAGGAGGAGACAGTCAGCCGCTCCTGGTGAGGAGTCAGCATCTGCACCAACACCGACCACCCCAGGGACTCCGCATACGCCTTCCACCCCAGCAGGGATGCCCGGCCGCCAGGATAGCCCGGGGCCAAGAGGTCCCGAGCCAGGCCCTGAGACCTGGGAGCTGGGAGCACGTCTGGAGGAGAAACGCAGGAGCATCGAGGCCCAGAAGAAGAGGATTGAAGCCATATTTGCCAAGCACAGACAGAGGCTGGGAAAAACAGCCTTCCTTCAGCTGAAAAAAGAGCAAGGAGAGGGAGGCGTAGAAGGAGTAGGAGGGGACAGTCTCACTCTGGAAGAACGCCTCACCCGTATGGAAGAGCAACTTAAAAAGGAGGAGGAGAAGGAAGCGAGAGAAAAGAAAGAGAAGGAGAACCAAGGAGAGAAGGAGAAAGACAGGCCGACTGAAGGAAACATCCAACCCCCGCCGCGACTGGAGAAGCAGGTTACATTTTCTGTAGAAACACAGAAGGGGGCAGAAAAGGGAGAAAGGGAGAAAGAGAAAGGGGGGGAAGCGGTTATTGTGGAGTACAATGAGGTTGTGCAGAAACTGAGTGAGGCTCTGCAGTCCTTACAGAAGGACATGCAGAAACTGACTGAACAGCAGCAGCAACTAATGGGTAAACAGAGAACTGTAGCCAAAAATATGCCCAAAGCAACACCCAGGTCAATGCCTAAAAGCAACATCAGAACACCGCCCAAAACTCCTCCCCGCACTCCGACCAAGACTCCTCCTCGGACACCGACAAAGACTCCCATGCGGAGCACCAGCAAAGCTTGGGTCGTCCCAGCCAGTCCAGTTCCCATCTCCTCCACCACCTCCCCCTCCCAGCGATCTCACGTGCACTCCTCCTCCACTAACTTCAACCAAAGCCCCATCTCTTCCTCCTGCCCTGCCCCCCGCACTAAGATTCACTCCTCTTCTGCTCCCCGCAGCCCCAAGCACCTCCCACGCCCCACCCACCAACCCCACCCACGTCCCTCTGAGCTCAAGTTTCCGCCACTCACTCGCGTCCTGACACCCCCGCAGAATGTGGACACCCTTCCGCACCTGCGGCGTGTGTCCCCCAGCAAATGTCAAGTCCAGACTTCGTCTTCTTTCCACATTGGTGGGCCCCGCACCCCAAAGGGACCCCCACAGGGACCCCCGCAGACGTCCCAGCAGCCCGAAGAGAGTGCCTCTGAAACCGGCTCCAGTGAGACGCCTACCCAGTTCAGCCTGGAGCTGGAGCAAGAAGATGGGGAGGCGGGAGTGGTGATGGTGGCCTCGGGCGCTCCGTCAGAGTGCTCCTTTGACAGCGACACGCTGTCTCTGTCTGTGGCGTACAGCGCCGGAGGGGGAGGGAAGTGCTGCAGTCTCATCGAGCCGTCACTATCATCCCTGAGAGGGCCAGATGCAGGGAGTGATGAGCCAACAGATGAGGGGCAGGAGTTCTCCTCAGACTCTATGAGCGACCACACAGAGGCTGCTGCTGATCCAGCAGGACAGATGGACGCAGCTGCAGAACCAAGACAGTTGTCAGAGCAGCAAACAGACGCCAAAGAAGAAAAACAGACACTGTGGGACAAGGCTGCAGAACCAGGGGGTGAACCAGGTGACCTGGGGACCAGAGGAGGAATAGGTTTCATCTTCATGGTGAGTGTATGGGAAGCAGAGGAGAAGGGAGAGACAAATTTATCTTGCATGTGCATCTGTATTGTGACCGTCATACATGTATGAAACGCAAATAAAGTTTCGTTTTGCTCCCAGGATCTCTAACTATGTACTGTGGTGTGTGTGTGTGTGTGTATGTGTGTGTGTGTGTGTGTGCAGGAAGAGGCTCATGAGGGGGAGATGGCCCAGCGGAAAGCACTCCTGTTGGAGAGACAGCAAAGAAGAACTGAGGAGCTGAGGAAGAGGAGACAGTTGAATGAACAAGAAAAGGAAAGGAGGTGAGAGACACCCACACCCACACAGTGTGACATCTCCTGCCTGCCTGTCCAGTACCCTAATTTATTCTTGCTTTTTTTACTATGTTATTTTTGCACTTCAAGACCTCACCACTCTTCTCTCTCACAAACACACACACAAACATACACACAATGATGTCCCTAGCATGTTGAATCAAACTCGCCCATGCTTGACTTTGTACATCAGTCAACACAATGGGAGCCACTATAATTTGCTAGATGCATAAATCAAACTACATTGTCTCCCATTCTCCAGACCAGCCTCCTCAGAGGAGAATAGGGGCTCTCCCTCTCGCACACCTCCGGCCGGCACTACCTCCCCTTCCCCTACTCCACCCGCCACACCAGCACGCCGTGGAGATTTTACACGGGGGGAGTACGCACGGAGGCAACAGCTCAGGATAATGGCTGACCTGGACAAGGTGCTGCGGCAGAAACCAGCCTCTCAGGGACGAGGAGCCACCAAGAAGAGCCGGCCTCGCCCGCGGCCCCGCAGCATGACCAGGGAGGAGTCACAGCTGCCTCAGAGTCCGGCCAAAGGAAGCGAGGGTAAGCGAGAATGAGGAATGGTGAAGTAGAGAGCTGTTTGCAAGTTTATGTTCCACTCAATTTACCGTGCCAAACAGGGTATTAGTAGATGATTTAACTGACGACACAAGACTGAACCTCTCTGTAGCTTGATGGTTTCTTTGTTGCTATACTCAGTTGTCTTTCTTTGTTTTCCTCTTTCTCCATTTCTCTCTCTCTTTTCCTCCGTTGATGTCTCTTGCATCCACTGTATGTCAAGGGCCAAAAATGACCAAGGTTTACTCTCACTCCTCCCTCAACCTGGCCGCCATGCCTGATGAGCCGCGTAGCTCTACCAGTGATGCCACTGCAAAGCCTCAAAGGTACACTGCTGTACCAGGGCTCAGTGTGTTTGTATTGTACAGTACATGTGCATGTTATTGAATATTTGTTCTTATTTACTGTACTCCCTGCCTTGAGACTACAAATGCAAATCAGCCTTAAGATAACTGTGGTGCAATTCTTTAATTGTGCATGGTCCCTATGAAAATGACAAAGTTAAAAAAGAAAGTAAATCAATGTTTTGAAGTTGTTTACCTACAACCTTTGTCCCAATATCTCCCCTGGTCCAGTGGTGACTGAATAAAGACAGGAAGGGACCGTGGCATTTGGTTGACTAGTTTGATTTGATTTGATATGATTTGATTTCTCTTACTAACCTGGGGTTTTAAGACAGTCCTGTGTGAGTAATCCAAAGAAAGGAACAATGCCCTATTGCTTGATTAACATCTGTCCATCCAACAGCCGTCCTCGCTCACCTTTAAGATGTATGTCACCAAGCAGACTGACCAATCAGAATGGAGATAAAGACTGGGAGTCTGGTTCAAATGGCACCTCACCTGTCCCAGATTACACTGGTACAGTACAGTATATTCCTCCATTTTTGAATATAAGTATTCAATGGCAGTTTCAAGTTGGATGTTTGTGTAGATAATCACGTGTTTTGTGTGTGTGTGTGTGTGTGTGTGTGTGTGTGTGTGTGTGTGTGTGTGCTGCATGTATGTTTGTTTTCCCACATTTTCAGGTCCCAAGCTCTTCAAGGAGCCAAGCTTCAAGTCAAACAAATTCATCATTCACAATGCACTTTCTCGCTGCTGTCTGGCTGGCAAGGTCAACGAGACACAGAAAAACAAGATAATTGAGGTAGCAGACAATCTGGATTCTTTATCCTCAGTTTATATAATCAGCCACGTTTTTTGGTGACATCTATATTACAATGACTGGTCAAGTCATGTTGTAATGTTTTACTTGTACTTAAACATTCATGTGAATAACATACAAAAACATGCATTCAGCTGCTCATACATATGCAGAGGCAGACCAAAGTAGAAACCCAGTTAAGATAACCCTTTCTCTACTTTCTCTCTTCCATCCTCTCCCCGTCCATCCTCAGGAAATGGAGAAGAGTCCGGCCAACCACTTTCTCATTTTGTTTCGTGATTCTAACTGCCAGTTCCGGGGCGTCTACACCATGAACCCTGACTCCCAGGAGCTTGTGCGATTGGCTGGCGTGGGCCCGCGGACAATTAGCTCCAATCAGGTGGAGTCCATCTACAAATACAGTTCAGACAGGAAGCAGTTCAGCACCATCCCATCCAAAACCATGGGTATGAGCGTGGATGCCTTCACCATCCCCAGTTCTCTTTGGCAAGGAGCTGGAGGAGGAGGTGGAGGCAGGAGAGCAAGCATTACTAAGAAGGCTGGCATGTCCAAGTAAAAAAGACCCAAAACAAAACATCATAAGATAACGTACCATCGACATGACCAACATAACTTGATGATGCCAGATTATGCGTAGAGTAAAGCAAAAGCTGTATCACTTAAGAAAAACAAAACAGGAAAAGTAATTTATATACCTACTGACTTATATATATATATGCTTGTGCACATTTAGGTGCACACATATACCATACTTACAGGAGATATTGACTTCCCTTTTCTGTGCATGAAAATTGTGTACCACCACCGTCCTGAGGAAAGACCCCCCGAGGCTCATACCAAGTGGACACCACAGAGCGTTTTATAAGGTGTTCATTTATCTGCGTTTATCCTACTCATAGCTGCATTAAGTCTTGTTCTTTATCATTTTGTTTGAGATGCAGAGTGAAAGATGGTTACCCTGTTTCTGATAGAGGACAAGGGAATTTTCCACAGATTGTTGTTTATATTAGGAAACCTTCAATTTCATGGGATGGAAGAATACTGTTTGCTCCAAAATTCAGTCGTTCTTTACTTGACTGACTGTTTCTGTTGGATGAAGACCAAACAGTATGTTTTATACCTTTACATAAGCGATGGAAAAAAACAAAACATTTAAATGCCTTTTCATGTCCGGGTGACTATAGCAGGACTTTTATTTTTTACGGTTTTCAAGTTTAACTCAAGAAAAGTGTCAGATCAAATTAAAGTTGGTCGATTTTTTTTACATTTTTTTTTTTAATGACGGATAGCCATACCCGTGTGAAGCGGTGTGCTGTGACTATTAGAAGGTAAAAATGGGCTTTTGTATTCAGCAGTCAAGTCAAGGATCAGTACGTATATGTCTGTGGTTGTCAGAGAAGAACGGATATAGCTTGAATTATTATCAGTGTATCCAAAGTTTATTTCACTGTAGCAACAAAGTGAAAAAAAAAAAGCTGGTTCAATGAGGGAGTACTGTATATGGGGTTGTGTTTGCGGCCATCGAATGCCAATAAAGCCGCTCCTGACACTGTGGAACAATATTGACTTGACAATGTCATAGATAAGATACTGTAGACAAAGAGCCGTACTATGCTACTACCCTGAGGTAACTGGGATGGTGGCGCTGATGTTACAAAAAGCTAAATAAAATAGGTTTGACTCAAACCTGCTGTGAACTATCAGATTGGATTAAACTTGACTGAGTGAGCAGGCGTCCTTTCTCTCACTATTAATCTATTTCTTCCTCTTTTTTTTTGGATTTTTCCCCCTTGTTCTCCTCAATTGTATCTGGCCAATTACCCCACTCTTCTGAGCTGTCCCGAACGCTGCTCCACCCCCTCTGCTGATCTGGGGAGGGCTGCAGACTACCACGTCTCCTCCATACATGTGGAGTCGCCAGCCGCTTCTTTTCACCTGACAGTGAGGAGTTTCACCAGGGGGACGTAGTGCGACGGAGGATCACGCTATTCCCCCCAGTTTCCCCTCCCCCTGAACAGGCGCCCCGGCCGACCAGAGGAGGCGCTAGTGCAGCGACCAGTACACATACCCACATCTGGCTTCTCACCCGCAGACACGGCCAGTCGTGTCCGTAGGGACGCCCGACCAAGCCGGAGATAACACGGGGATTCGAACCAGCGATCTCCATGTTGGTAGGCAACAGTACCAACATGGAATAGACCGCCACGCCACCCTGACGCCCTTTATCTATCTATTTCAGTCAGTCACTTACGCTTAGTCTGCCTCAATCAAGATCATTATCTCTCTCGCTCTCGCTCTCTCAAGGTAAATTGATGTTTGACACAGTGCTGAATGCTCTGTAACACTCTGCAGTACAGCACTATTTCCAAACGGCTGCTACACTATTTTCCACTAAAAGAGTTGTGTTCCCAATCGCTTTCCATTAGGACGATGATGACAAGTGTTATAAAACCAATTTTGAAGACCTACTGGCGTCAGAGGCTCATACTACTTTAACTTTATTTCAGCAAAGCACTGAGGTAAATTTTGCCCCTTTGGGATTGAAAGTTCACTTTTCTACAAAAATTATATAAATAGGACTATTATCGATTACAATAAATGAGCGTTAGGAGCCCCTCTTAGGGATATTTGCTAAGTCTTACCTCTAAGAATAAAATGTAGCATCCTAAAAACGCGTACTGATGAATTTTAAAAGTCAAGTATATTTAAACCATCAGGTATATCCTAGATCAGCTGCAGTCGCAGAGGACATTACCCGACCACAATATAAACCGGGTAGCTACAGTACACGGCAATGGACGACACACTCTATCAGATAAGGAAAAACCCCACAGAAAAACCTTTTTCATGGAAAAATATAAATAAATGTGACAGTTCGCTCACCTCTGGGTCATGGTGAGATCACCTGGTGCAGTGTTTGGTCAAAATGAAAACCTGCATACACATAGCAGGTCAGTGGCACATCGTTGGAAACCGCTTGTCAATATGATCGATAACTTTCCCTGCTTCCACCAAGCCCCTGTATCCAAATGACCTCAGAAGGAGCTATTTTCTGTCCGCAGACACATGATGAGTGACGTCCATGTTGATATGCGTGGGGCCCAGAGTGTTAATCTGTCCCAGATTGCGGCTGACGTTGCAGGCAGAGGAAGTATGAA
Organism: Lampris incognitus; assembly: GCF_029633865.1. NCBI lineage: Eukaryota > Metazoa > Chordata > Actinopteri > Lampriformes > Lampridae > Lampris > Lampris incognitus. The sequence goes on from NC_079215.1 coordinate 21,633,719, forward strand.
GCCGTCATAAAATACAGCGGGTACCGGGCCGAACACTGGTTCAAAGGAACGTCACAATGTTAGCTGTAGCAAATGTTGCCTATTTCCTACATGCTAACTACGACATTATAATGTGATTCATGTGCACTTGCCATTGTGCCAGAGATGAAGCAGCTAAGTGAGACTGTTGAGTCACAAAAGTAATAGATATAAGTAACAGACAGCCATGATCTCATCAGCAGGAATCAGAGTCGGGGATGTGATGAAAGAAGACATGTCTGTGCCCTCCAAATAACGCTGAGCCCGGCAGCGTGTGCGGAGCCATAAGAACATTAAGAAATGGGACAGGTGCAGGTCAGGCTGTTAGTACAGTGATGTCGGTGGCTGTTTGGGTTACGATGAAGGTTAGAAGTGTTGCATGTACCATAACAGAGTTCAACTCCTCCTCTTCCAGTTGTGGGGGAGCTATGACGCCCTTAGAGGATGCTGTCATTCAGGAGTCAAGTCACTGTCAGTACAGTCTGAGTCGGCAGGTGAGGTTATGTCATCAGGACATGCCAAGGTATCAGATGGCAGCATGCTGTCATTAACGGGGGTCATGGCATCGGATGAACCCTTGATGGCATTATGTGGAGTGCAGTCTATCCATCCATTATCCAAACCCTTATCCTGCTCTCTGGGTTGCGGGTATGCTGGAGCCTCTTCCAGCAGTCATTGGGCGGCAGGTGGGGAGACACCCTAGACAGGCCGCCAGGCCATCACAGCCCCCCCCCCCAACACACACACACCTAGGAACAATTTCGTATGGCCGATTCACCTGACCTACATGTCACTAGACTATGGGAGGAAACCGGAGCACCCGGAGGAAACCCACGCAGACACGAAGAGAACGCGCAAACTCCACACAGAGGACGATCCAGGACGACATCCAAAGTTGGACTACCCCGGGGGCTCGGACCCAGGACCTTCTTGCTGTGAGGCGACCGTGCTAACCACCGTGCCACCGTGCCCCCCAATTGCATGTTATTGGACATTATCATTACAAAGAATGCAGACTTACTAGAATGACTGCAAGATAAGGTAAGACAAACATAAACAATGGGCTCGAAAAGGTGAAGGTGTGGTGGACACGTATTGGGGACAGAATTCAACCCAGGAACTAAGGGTTAAGTCATGGTTGCCCTGGCAGGTTAACGCAGGGTTAAGTTATGGTTGTCCAGCCAGTTTTCTGGTTATTCTTGCCGCCTCCGCTCAGTCGAGCTGTGGTTTTGTTGTCTCTCTGATTTACCGTGGATTAAAGAAAGTTGCCTACACGGCTAAAGTGTGAACCTACGGTCTTCTCCGTTCCTTCGGCTCTACACTGGTGACCCCGACGTCGGTTTTCGGATAAGTTTTCTGAAACCACACACATTATGGCTACGAACGCCGTTGCAATTAAACTGCCGGAGTTTTGGGAGTCTTCCGCGGCTACGTGGTTCACACAGGCTGAGGCACAGTTCGCGCTCAGAGACATAACAGCAGACGAGACCAGGTACTACTACGTATTGGCAGCGCTGGGGTGCGCTGCGGCTTCCAGGATAAGCGGTTTCATAACCAACCCACCGGCCGATGGTAAATACGCCGCACTTAAACATCTCCTCCTTGAAACTTTTGAACTGTCAACAACGGAGAGAGCACGTCGCCTCTTCGCAATTCAGGGCTTGGGAGATGGCAAACCATCGGAGCTAATGAGCAGGATGTTAAACCTACTGGGTCAAGAAAAGCCATGTTTCCTGTTTATGGAGCTGTTTCTGCGCAACATGCCGCCCCACGTCCAGACTGCGCTCGCTAACTCAACCATCACTGATCCCCGTGAGCTGGCAAAGGAGGTTGACCGATTCTTCGTCGCTACACAACGTTCCTCCCATGCCGGGTCGATGGCTCCTACCTTCACTGGCCCCCCGCCGACATCGCGGGCGTGGCCCGACGGTGGCGCCACAGCGTCAGACCGCTACAAGCCCTCTGGACTCAGTATGTACCACGCTCGATTTGGTGCGAAAGCTAAACGGTGCCGTTCCCCCTGCAACTACAGGCCGACGGGAAACGAGAGGGCCAACACTCAGTAGTGGCCATGAGTGTTGGCGATACGAGCAGGCTACTCTTCATCCTCGACACCATCTCCGGACGGCGATTTCTTTGTGACACGGGCGCACAGAGAAGCGTGCTCCCTGCTACTGACGTCGACATCATGGGCGGGGAGCGGGGCCCCCAGTTGGCGACGGCTGACGGCAGCCCAATCCACACCTACGGCGTGCGGTCTGTAGAACTGTGTTTTGGTGGACAACGTTTCACGTGGGAGTTCGTCATGGCCAATGTAACGCTTCCCCTCCTCGGAGCTGATTTTTTGTGCGCTTACGGTTTACTAGTGGACATTCAGAACAACCGTCTGGTCGATGCCTTAACCTTCTCCTCCTTCGCATGTACGCGGAGGGAAGCGGCCTATGCAGGTCTAGCCAACTCTCTCTCAGAGGCAGACAAGTTCAACCGCCTCCTCGCTGAGTTCCCTGACCTCACCCAGCCTACCTTCTCTGCACCCACCGCTAAGCATGGGGTGGAGCATCACATTGCTACGAAGGGGCCCCCGGTCTACGCCAGAGCCAGGCGTCTCGACCCCGCCAAACTCGCCATTGCCAAGTCTGAGTTCGAGCACCTGGAACGCATGGGGATCATCCGCCGCTCTGACAGCCCGTGGGCGTCCCCACTCCACATCGTCGCTAAGCCTGATGGAGGTTGGCGCCCATGCGGGGACTACCACCGACTAAATGACGCCACCACGCCCGACCGCTATCCTGTCCCGCATATCCAGGACTTTTCTGCAAACCTGTCTGGCAAACGCGTCTTCTCAAAAGTCGACCTGGTCCGTGGTTATCATCAAGTTCCCGTGCACCCCTCGGACATCCCCAAGACAGCGGTGACTACCCCATTCGGCCTATTTGAATTCCTACGAATGCCATTTGGACTCAAAAACGCAGCCCAGTCCTTTCAGCGGCTGATGGATTCAGTGCTCCGTGGCCTTCCTTTCATCTTCGTCTATTTGGACGACATACTCATCGCCAGCGCCTCCGAGGAAGAACACCTGTCCCATCTTCACGCCCTCTTCACACGCCTCAGCCAGCATGGGCTGATCGTCAACCCGGCGTAGTGCTGGTTCGGGCTGACGGCCATTGATTTCCTCGGGCACCGCATCACTGGGGACGGGGCAGTCCCTCTGCCCTCAAAGGTGGAAGCGGTGGCGGCCTTTCCGCGCCCCCAAACAGCTCGTGCGCTCAGGGAGTTCATCGGGATGGTGACATTCTACCACCGCTTCATTCCCCGAGCCGCCTTTATCATCCGGCCACTGTACGAGGCGCTGAAAGGCATGTCCCCCAACCAGGCGGTCGACTGGACGGCAGAGCGGGACCGTGCGTTCACCGAGACTAAAGCTGCGCTCTCCCAGGCTACCCTGCTAGCGCATCCTTCACCTACAGCGCCTATTTCCATAATCACGGATGCATCGGGCTATGCTGTTGGTGCGGTTCACGAACAATGGGTGGGGGGGGCTTGGCAGCCTTTGGCCTTTTTCAGTCGCCAGCTTACACCCCGAGAGCGCAAGTATAGTACTTTTGACAGGGAACTCCTCGGTCTCTGGCTCGCCGTCCGGCATTTCCGTTTCCTGCTAGAGGGCCGCGAGTTTACTGCGTACGTGGACCACAAGCCCCTCACGTTTGCCATGTCCAAGACGGCCGAGCCATGGTCCGCTCGCCAGCAGCGACAACTCTCCTACATTTCGGAATTCACTACCAACATCCAGCACGTCGCTGGTAAGTCTAACCAGGTAGCTCACTGCCTCTCTAGGGCAGTGATTGGAGCGGTCCACCTAGGCCTGGACTATGCACAGATGGCCGCTGACCAGGCCACGGACCCAAGCATCCTCCGTCTCCGGACCTCTGACACGGGGCTCCGCCTGCAGGACGTTCCTTTCAGCGACACAGGTGTCACCCTCCTGTGTGACGTCTCCACAGGACAGCCCAGGCCCGTCGTCCCGCACAGCTGAAGACGCCCCGTATTTGAAGCTGTGCACGGCCTCGCTCATCCAGGCGGTAAGCCATCCGTGCGCCTGACCTCTGCTAAGTTTGTGTGGGAGGGACTTAAGAGAGACGTGAAAGCGTGGGCCGACTCGTGTGTTGCCTGTCAGTGGGCTAAGATACACCGCCACATTAAGGCGCCCCTGGAACGCTTCGCAGTGCCGGAGAGACGATTTGACCATGTCCACGTCGACCTGGTTGGTCCCCTACCCCCCTCCCATGGGTTCACCTACCTCTTCACTGTGGTGGACAGGACTACGCGCTGGCCTGAAGCTGTTCCCCTGGCATCCACGACGTCTGCTGACGTGGCCCGGGCTTTTATTGGGTCGTGGGTCTCACGTTTCGGTACGCCTTCCAACCTTTCATCTGACCGCGGGCCACAGTTTACCTCAGAGCTATGGAATGCTGTGGGTGAGGCTCTGGGCGTCAAGCTTTATCGCACTACCGCCTACCACCCTCAGGCGAACGGCCTATGTGAGCGCTTCCACCGGTCCATGAAGGCTGCGCTTCGGGCTACTCTCAAGGACTGCAACTGGGTCGACAAGCTCCCATGGGTCATGCTGGGCCTGTGGACCGCCCCGAAGGAAGACCTACAAGCCTCCTCTGCGGAGCTGGTGTACGGCACGCCGCTGCGAGTCCCAGTCGATTTCATGCCCAACGCAACGCGTCCCTGCTCAGCTGTGGACCAACGAGCCTCCTTGCTGGACGGGGTCAGAGCTTTCACACCCGTCCCTACCGCCCAACACGGCGCTCCGGTGTCCCAGGTGCCCCCAGGTCTGCAGTCAGCGGACTACGTGTTCATCCGTCACGACGCACACCGCCCCCCTCTGCAACCCCCTTATGACGGCCCCTTCCGCGTCCTGGAACGGGGAACTAAGCACCTGGTGGTGGATTTTGGGGGCACGGCCGAGCATGTTTCAGTGGACCGAGTTAAACCCGCACACCTGGACTTGACGCAGCCGTTGGAGTTAGCCCAACCTCCTCGTCGCGGTCGTCCCCCGGCTCCGCCTCCTCCCCCCGTGGAGGCCCGCGCTGCCTCTTCTGCTCCTCAGGCCGACCTCCACAGGCCCGCGTCAATGCCTCCCAGAGACACTCCGGTCCCTGTTACCCGGAGCCGCCGCGGACGGCCTGTCATCCCCCCGCGCCTGCCTGACTTCGATTACTAGGGCGAATTCTGGGGGGGCTCATGTGGTGGACACGTATTGGGGACAGAATTCAACCCAGGAACTAAGGGTTAAGTCATGGTTGCCCTGGCAGGTTAACGCAGGGTTAAGTTATGGTTGTCCAGCCAGTTTTCTGGTTATTCTTGCCGCCTCCGCTCAGTCGAGCTGTGGTTTTGTTGTCTCTGATTTACCGTGGATTAAAGAAAGTTGCCTACACGGCTAAAGTGTGAACCTACGGTCTTCTCCGTTCCTTCGGCTCTACAAAGGTCCTTTTTGTTATTCAGATTTGCTGTAAAATATGCTAAGACATTTCTCATAATTCATTACAGCAGCATACTTAAAACTGCCAACCGGACTTCTGCCGGGGGCACGGAACAAGATGGTAGCATAGAGCAGAGCTCCCGAGTCGACTTGATTTACTCGAGCTTCAGGTTTAGGAATGATAGAGGGACCGCTCAGGTTGTGCGATTTGGAGCCAAAGCAAGAGAGGCAAGATTGAGATGGCTTGGCCATAGGTGGAGTAGAGATGCTGGGGTTGCTTCACTGAAGCCATAAAACACAATAAGGCTGTCCATACTCTTTTTCATAGGGAGTTTACCGCTTCTCCATAGGTGGCACCTTACTGGTCCCAGTTTGATCAGAATATTCCATGGAAAAAAGTTGGACAGAAAAGTTGGACGTCTCACAAACAAATATGATTTACAGGTGCTGGAAAAAAAACAAGAAAAACTGACGCCAAGCAGGAATCAAGTCCTTTCAATAGGTTGCAGGTCGTTTTAGCTCGGTTTGTTGAATCCATCGTATTTGGATCACAGACGCTAACGGTCTGTGTTTAGCACCAGCAAAGATTCTGCAGCAAATAAATTAGGAGTTACTACTGGGTCACATTGTGATATGGTCATCCTAAATTTCTGACACTGTCAGGCTTTTGTCCAAGGTGGTTGGTCACAAGACCGTAATATCGGCCGTTTTTGAACCTGTCTCACAGTGAGACCGGACAAATCGCACAGGCTTTAGGAAGAAAGTAAAAAGTCAGGTAAGGTTGTTTTTGTAAAGATATAAATATCTTCAGAGTTTGACTGAACTTGCAAAAAAGACACAAAAACGAAAAAATAAATAAATGAAACGTAGTATGTCTCTGTTTTTATCTTTCAGCTTGAACTGAGCGATATGGCCCAGTTTAAACTTGAATGTACATGTTTAAAAATGAATAACTGTTTAAATCCAGTTTGGAAAAACGGGGAAATAGTGCCCTCTGTCGGCCACGCGCGCATGCACATAACGTGCACGTACATATGCACGCGTACGTGTATGAGCGTCTTCGCGCGTGCGCAAATCGACCATTTACTGCGCATGTGCGAAAGACGAGCGCGTGTACGTGCGCTTGGTCAGCAGAGGGCACTGTTTCCCCGTTTTTCCAAACTGGATTTAAACAATTCCTTTCATTTTTAAAGACGTACGTTCAAGTTTAAACTGGGCCATATCGCTCAGTTCAAGTTGAAAGGTAAAACGCTTCACAGGCATATTACGTTGTTTTGTTTTTTGCAAGTTCAGATATTTGTATCTTTACAAAATCAACTTTACTTGAATTTTTACTTGAATTTCTTCCTAAAGCCTGTGCGATTTGTGCCGTCTCACTGAGAGACAGGTTCTAAAACGGCAGATATTACGGTCTTGTGACCAACCACCTTGGACAAAAGTCAGACGGTGTCACATAATTAGGATGACCATATCACAATGTGACTCAGCAATAACTCTTAATTTCTTTGCTGCTCAATCTTTGCTGGCGCTAAACACAAATGTAACAGGTTTTTTCTTGCCCGGTGCGGGATTCGATACGCAGTGTACTGCACTACAAGGCGACATCACTAACCGCTCGGCTAAAGGGCCAGACCCGTTAGCTAGGGACTAACGTGTCTTAACAGTAGTTTACACAGCCTATGCCTTAAATTCTGGGGGTCAGCCCTATGTTTCCACAGCCCTATGTTCCCACATTTCTAAGATATTTTTTTCACTGAAAATGTTGAAAATTAGGCCCTATGTTCCCACAGCCCTCTGTTCCCACATTTCTAAGATTTTTCTCAAAATGAAACCCTATGTTCCCACATTTCTAGGACATTTTCAAAATTAGGTCTTGTGTTCCTACATTTCCCTTCAATTTAAGCCCTATCCTCCCACAAGATTTTTTGGAAGCGCTTTATAGTAAATGAATGAGTAATTTTTTTCCACAATATTTGGTGAAGAGCGATTAGCGGACAGGACCGACCCCCTGGTCCACAGTGTTTGCTCAAATGGCCGTTTTTCATGGAGGTGAGTTTAATTTCGGTATGAGGGTTCGTCACTCCACAGCAACCCCATGTTGGCGTTGCGGTGTTGAGCTCGAGAGAGTTTGGAAGCTAGCTGTGGTGTTCCCAACACAGAATATTAACCAGTGTGGGGTTGGTTGGTTTTTGAATGTGCACATTCAAATGTGATTGGTGCCGAATGAGGTGAAGGTCAGCTATTGGTTGTTCCTGAAGAGTATATAAAGCAGAATCGCCACCAGGGCGTTCCCTTGGTACTCCGCTCTACTCGGGATAGCTAGGTTGTTACAGCGTAATAATAAATATACTACGTTACTGTCATAAGTCTGCCGTGTGCACTTTCCAGTTATCTACTCAAACAGTTTTAGAACCGTATTAGTGTTTCATACACCACAGTTTGGCGACGAGGATGGGATGTTTAAGTTGGAAGTCACAGAGTTAGCATGTCAAGCAGCTCCAGCGAGGCAGAAGTAAACGACGAACAACGAGGGAGACGTTCGGTGAGTGAAAGGACCGTCGAACAGAAGATGGCATTCGGTAAGCCAGAAGATTTCCACTTCGAGGAAAGTGAGGAAAGTTTTGATAGTTATCGCCAGCGGTTAGAGCAGTACTTTGCAGCAAATGGATTGGACACTCGAGATGAGAAAACCAAAGCGGTATTTCTTACGGTGGTAGGAAAAAGGGCACATAGCTTGCTGATGGATTTGTGTGCACCAGATAAGCCATCGGGTAAAACATATGAAGTACTGGTGGGAATGCTAGAAAAGCACTACATCCCGAAAACCAACTTCATTGCCGAGAGATGCAAGTTTCACGGAAAAAACCAAAAGGAAAACGAAACAATAAGTGAGTACATTGCAAGTTTGAGAAAGTTAGCAGCCACATGCAAATTTGGAAGCTGAAGGTGTCATCTCACCCATTAATTACAGTGAGTGGGCAGCTCCAATAGTTTGTGTGCCTAAAAAGGATGACAGTGTGAGAATATGTGGAGACTACAAGGTCACCATCAATCCATGGCTGAATGTGGAACAGTATCCACTACCCAAAACCCAAGATTTATTTGCTAAACTAGCAGGAGGTCAGCAGTTTACCAAATTAGACTTGTCGCAGGCTTATCAGCAAGTTCTGTTAGAGGACAATTCAAGACATTACCTAACTATCAACACACACAGAGGGTTGTATCACTACAATAGGTTACCCTACGGTGTTGCTAGCGCCCCTGCTATTTTTCAAAAGATTATGGATCAGGTTCTTCAGGGCATGGAAGGGGTCATCTGTTATTTAGATGACATCTTAATTACTGGAAAAGATACAGAAAGGCACCTGACTAACTTGGAAGAGGTGCTTAGTAGACTTGAAACTTACAATCTCAGGGTTAAAAGAGAGAAGTGTGCATTCATGCAGAACAGCGTTTCATACTTAGGGCATGTCATTGATGCCATGGGCATACATCCAATGAAAGAAAAGACAGATGCTATTCAGAGGGCTCCAGTTCCGAAAAATGTAACTGAACTCAGGTCATTCTTAGCTCTGTTAAACTACTATGGGAAGTTTATCCCTAATCTATCTACTCTGATTCATCCAATGACAGCATTGCTGCATAAAGATGCAACCTGGGAATGGTCAGAGAAATGTCTAAGTGCATCTGATAGTGCAAAGAAGTCTCTTCAGTCAGATAAATTGTTAGTACATTTTGATGCAGAGTTACATATCATACTAGCATGTGATGCTTCTCCTTATGGAGTTGGTGCTGTAATCAGCCACAAAATGAAAGATGGAAGTGAGAGACCTATTGCATTTGCATCCAGAATGTTAACTAAAACAGAACAGAATTAATCTCAACTGGAAAAAGAGGCACTGGGTCTTGTTTTTGGAGTTATGAAATTCCATGAGTATCTTTATGGAAGGAAATTCTTGTTATTGACAGACCACAGACTGTTGAAAATTCTGGGGCCTAAAACAGGTGTGCCAACACTGGCCGCCGCTAGATTACAAAGGTGGGCTCTAATTTTGGCAGCGTATACATATGAAATCCAGTACAAGAAGTCAGAGCAGCATAGCAATGCTGATGCTTTATCAAGATTACCTGTGAAGCCTGATGTAGATGTGGTGTCAAACCCAATTTACAGAGTGTCTTACCTGGAAGACTTACCTCTTACTGCTAGAGAAATAGCCAAAGAAACAGACAGAGATCCTGTGTTAAGAGTGGTTAAACAGTTGGTGTTAACTGGATGGCCTAAACATGTACAGGATGAGTCACTGAAGCCTTATTTTCAGAGAAAATTAGAGCTTAGCATTGAGGATGATTGTTTATTATGGGGTTACCATGTGGTAGTGCCTGATAAACTAAGAGACAGGCTATGTTGGAATTACATGAGCACCACTGGGGAATAGTTAAAATGAAGTCCCTCGCCAGAAGTTTATTCTGGTGGCCTACATTAGATGACAGTATTGAACGTGAAGTGAATCAGTGTACTATTTGTCAGCAGCAGCATAGTATGCCTGCTACCGCACCGATACATACATGGAAATGGTCTTCGAGTCCATGGGAAAGAGTACATCTTGATTTTGCTGAGGACCACAAGCAGATGTTTTTAGTAGTGATGGATGCCTATGCTAGATGGCCAGAGATAGTTCCCATGACCACTACTACTTCATCTAAGACAATTGAAGCAATGAGAAATTTATTTGCAGCTTATGGGTTGCCTAAAGAGGTTGTAACTGACAACGGACTTTAGTTCGTATCGCAAGAGTTTGAGTCATTTTTGACTAAAAATGGAGTAAAACACATCAAGTCACCTGCATACCATCCTGCAAGTAATGGTTTAGCTGAAAGATTGGTCCAAAATCTTAAGAAATCCGTTGCAAAGAATAGAGCCATTGGTGGTATAACGCTTGAGCACTGTGTAGCAAATTTTCTGATTGGGTACAGAAACACACCCCATACTAAGACAGGAAAGACCCCAGCTAAGCTATTTCTGAGAAGACAGGTGCGAACCAGGTTGTGTCTTATCAAACCAAAGTTCTCTCAGAGAATGCAGACCGACTCTGAACCAAATCTTCCCCGTGTTAGGTCTTTTAAGGTTGGTCAACACGTGTTGGTAAAAAATTACAGGGGAGGGGAGAAATAGTTGAATGGAGTTATAAGTGAAGTGTTGGGTCCTGTCACATACAGTGTTTAAGTAAATGGAAATTGTGTGAAAAGACATGTGAACCAGATGTTGGGTGTCAAGGGAAATCCAAATCAGACTCAAATGGACTCTTGTGATGGAGCTTCTTGGGAGATTGAGGATTTCAATGCAGACACTGATGTGTCAGAACATCCTGAACCACAGGTTGTGGAAGAACGACCTGTAGAACCATCACCGCCGTTGTGGAAAGGAACACTCGTCCTGTGAGAGATAGACGTCCTCCGGATAGACTGAACTTGTGACTGACATGCAGATTGGTTATTGAAAAAAAAATTAGAAAAGAAATCTGTAATGTATGGTTACTGTTGAAGAAATACTGTACATGGTTATGAGCTTAAGAGCAAAAAGGATATGTTAGAATCCTAGAAAAAAAAACGAAGTTTGAATTTACAGGGGAGGAGCTGTGGTGTTCCCAACACAGAATATTAACCAGTGTGGGTTGGTTGGTTTTTGAATGTGCACATTCAAATGTGATTGGTGCTGAATGAGGTGGAGGTCAGCTATTGGTTGTTCCTGAAGAGTATATAAGGCAGAATCGCCACCAGGGCGTTCCCTTGGTACTCCGCTCTACTCGGGATAGCTAGGTTGTTACAGCGTAATAATAAATATACTACGTTACTGTCATAAGTCTGCCGTGTGCACTTTCCAGTTATCTACTTAAACAGTTGTAGAACAGTATTAGTGTTTCATACACCACACTAGCTTTCTCCTTCAAATTGCCAGCCGCGGGATTGAGTGGTGAACCCTCAACTACCAGGGGTAGAAATGTGGGAATAGGGCCGAATTTTTAAAAAAAATAATCATAGAAATGTGGGAACATAGGGCTGTGGGAACATAGGCACGCTCCCAAACTCTGTCGGCGTGACCCACTTTTCCAATATACACTCACTGGCCACTTTATTAGGTACACCTTGCTAGTACCGGGTTGGACCCCCTTTTGCCTTCAGAACTGCCTTAATCCTTCGTGGCATAGATTCAACAAGGTACTGGAAACATTTCTCAGAGAGTTTGGTCCATATTGACATGATAGCATCACGCAGTTGCTGCAGATTTGTCGGCTGCACATCCATGATGCGAATCTCCCGGTCCACCCCATCCCAAAGGTGCTCTATTGGATTGAGATCTGGTGACTGTGGAGGCCATTTGAGTACAGTGAACTCATTGTCATGTTCAAGAAACCAGTCTGAGATGATTCGAGCTTTATGACATGGCGCGTTATCCTGCTGGAAGTAGCCATCAGAAGATGGGAACACTGTGGTCATAAAGGGATGGACATGGTCAGCAACAATACTCAGGTAGGCTGTGGCGTTGACACGATGCTCAATTGGTACTAAGGGGCCCAAAGTGTGCCAAGAAAATATCCCCCACACCATTACACCACCACCACCAGCCTGAACCGTTGATACAAGGCAGGATGGATCCATGCTTTCATGTTGTTGACGCCAAATTCTGACCCTACCATCCGAATGTCGCAGCAGAAATCGAGACTCATCAGACCAGGCAACGTTTTTCCAATCTTCTATTGTCCAATTTAGGTGAGCCTGTGCGAATTGTAGCCTCAGTTTCCTGTTCTTAGCTGACAGGAGTGGCACCCGGTGTGGTCTTCTGCTGCTGTAGCCCATCTGCCTCAAGGTTCGACGTGTTGTGCGTTCAGAGATGCTCTTCTGCATACCTCGGTTGTAATGAGTGGTTATTTGAGTTACTGTTGCCTTTCTGTCAGCTCGAACCAGTCTGGCCATTCTCCTTTGACCTCTGGCATCAACAAGGCATTTTCGCCCACAGAACTGCCGCTCACTGGATATTTTCTCTTTTATGGACCATTCTCTGTAAACCCTAGAGATGGTTGTGCATAAAAATCCCAGTAGATCAGCAGTTTCTGAAATACTCAGACCAGCCCGTCTGGCACCAACAACCATGCCACGTTCAAAGTCATTTAAATCACCTTTCTTCCCCATTCTGATGCTCGGTTTGAACTGCAGCAGATTGTCTTGACCATGTCTACATGCCTAAATGCATTGAGTTGCTGCCATGTGATTGGCTGATTAGAAATTTGCGTTAACGAGCAGTTGGACAGGTGTGCCTAATAAAGTGGCCGGTGAGTGTATTTTACAACATCTAGTTATCATTATTTGGTCCTTTTGGAACTTTTATGCGTTCTCGAGTATAAAAACTTAAATACTGAAAAAAGAATTGCGCTGTGAAGGCAAATTTTTTCAGTTGTTTGTGGAAAAAAACTTTTAAACTCTATTTCAGTTATTTGTGCAATTTGTGCATTATGCCATGACCGCATAATCATGGCAGTTGATTATGTGGAAATGTAAATTTCCATCGCGAAACGAAAGACGCTCCTTGCACGCCGACAAAGTTCCCACCAGAAACCAAAAGCAAAAAAACTGAGAAAGAAGGCGGAGAATGCCGCCTCCGAAGCAATAAAAGTGGTAAGTTTCAAAACATTATAGAATCTCTGTATATAAATAAATAGTTCAATCACCTTACCAGGTTCATTATCACCCCGATTTACAATCAAACACGGCGTTAACACAGGGTTGTCCCATTTCTCATTTTCTCTTTATAATTGCTACAGAAATACTTTCTATCGTTATTAATGTTGTCTTGGACGAAGCTGTTGACGGGTGGCCCCCATGTCAAAGTTCTAGTTAAAATTCCTCTTTAATGCTGTTCATGGATAGACCTGATATTGTAGATATATGGAGAGAGGAATTTAACACTGACAAGAGGTTTTACTTGGAGCAACAGTGGTGGCTCGAGTCTAGAATATCGCACATAGATTGCTGGCTTGTTTCTAAAAACTTGCCTAAGAATTTGTGTACAGTCATGGTGATGGCAACTCCACTTACAGACCACAAAGCCATCTACATTAATGTCAGCCTTGTGTCTGATTATGGTAGTATCTGTTTTTGGAAAACTTTGCTAAAACATGCTATTGTTACAATAGAATTGGAATGGATTATTAGCTTTTTATTGGAATAAAGCACAAGCTGAGGGATTGTTTGGTTGTAATTGGGAGCCCGTAAAATATGAAAGTGGTTAAATTTAAGGCAATATGGAAGGGATTATGCCAAAGGCCGAAACGCAATGGAGAAGAAGGTGGGTTCTGAAATGGCTTCCCTCTCTAATGTGCCACCAGAGAAAGTGAATGATAAACATGTTGTTGGGCTTGCAGAGTTGCAGATGACTTGCATAGAGAGTGCTGAGGGGGCCTTTGTAAGATCCAGGTTGAAATGGCTGGAACATGGAGAGAAAATGTCAGCTTTATGTTTTTTAATTAGGAAAGCAAAGAGAAAAATAAAATATTTTGTTACAGCTAAATATTAATGGGTCTTTTGCTGGTAATATAGATGAAATATCTAAATTTTGTTATGATTACTATTCCAATCTATACAGATCAAAGTTGAATAAAAGTAACTTCACTTTGTTAAGTCAACATCTTGATGAATTTGATCCTATAAATAAGGAGGACTGTTTATCATGTGAAACTCCAATATCAGAAGGTGAAATTGAAGAGGGCATCCATTCACTCAAAAACAATCGCCTGGTAACGATGGTATCACTGCTAAATTTGACAAATTATTCTGATTTACTCCCACAATTTCTTTATAAGGTACACTACCGTTCAAAAGTTTGGGATCACCCAAACAATTTTGTGTTTTCCATGAAAAGTCACACTTATTCACCACCATATGTTGTGAAATGAATAGAAAATAGAGTCAAGACATTGACAAGGTTAGAAATAATGATTTGTATTTGAAATAAGATTTTTTTTTACATCAAACTTTGCTTTCGTCAAAGAATCCTCCATTTGCAGCAATTACAGCATTGCAGACCTTTGGCATTCTAGCTGTTAATTTGTTGAGGTAATCTGGAGAAATTGCACCCCACGCTTCCAGAAGCAGCTCCCACAAGTTGGATTGGTTGGATGGGCACTTCTTTGAGCAGATTGAGTTTCTGGAGCATCACATTTGTGGGGTCAATTAAACGCTCAAAATGGCCAGAAAAAGAGAACTTTCATCTGAAACTCGACAGTCTATTCTTGTTCTTAGAAATGAAGGCTATTCCATGCGAGAAATTGCTAAGAAATTGAAGATTTCCTACACCGGTGTGTACTACTCCCTTCAGAGGACAGCACAAACAGGCTCTAACAGGTACTATTTAATGAAGATGCCAGTTGGGGACCTGTGAGGCGTCTGTTTCTCAAACTAGAGACTCTAATGTACTTATCTTCTTGCTCAGTTGTGCAACGCGGCCTCCCACTTCTTTTTCTACTCTGGTTAGAGCCTGTTTGTGCTGTCCTCTGAAGGGAGTAGTACACACCGGTGTAGGAAATCTTCAATTTCTTAGCAATTTCTCGCATGGAATAGCCTTCATTTCTAAGAACAAGAATAGACTGTCGAGTTTCAGATGAAAGTTCTCTTTTTCTGGCCATTTTGAGCGTTTAATTGACCCCACAAATGTGATGCTCCAGAAACTCAATCTGCTCAAAGAAGTGCCCATCCAACCAATCCAACTTGTGGGAGCTGCTTCTGGAAGCGTGGGGTGCAATTTCTCCAGATTACCTCAACAAATTAACAGCTAGAATGCCAAAGGTCTGCAATGCTGTAATTGCTGCAAATGGAGGATTCTTTGACGAAAGCAAAGTTTGATGTAAAAAAAATCTTATTTCAAATACAAATCATTATTTCTAACCTTGTCAATGTCTTGACTCTATTTTCTATTCATTTCACAACATATGGTGGTGAATAAGTGTGACTTTTCATGGAAAACACGAAATTGTTTGGGTGATCCCAAACTTTTGAACGGTAGTGTATATTCAAAAAGTATCCAGAATTCCTCTCTTCCTACTACACTGACACAAGGAGTAATATGTTTAATCCCCAAACCAAAGAAAGATCTGCTTCTGCTGGACAATTGGAGACCAAAAACTTCACTCAATAATGATTATAAAGTGTTTGCTATTATTTTAGCTAAAAGATTCAAGCAGGTCTCAAACACAATAATGGATGAAAATCAATCTGGATTTATGAGTGGTAGACATTAACAATAATATTGGATTGGTCATAGACTATTGTGATCTAGTTCTAGACAAAAGTGTCATATTTTGCCAGGACTTCTGCAAAGCATTTGACTGTGGAAAACATCATTTGATTTGTTTATTGTCTAGAAAGCTTTGGTTTTGGGACATATTTTTGTAATGCTATGAAGATTCTCTGTGTTAATGGTAATAACTCAGTTAAACTAAAACATGCGACAACTCAAAGATTTTCTCTAAAGTGAGGGGTGAAACAAGGTTGCCCTGTTTCTGTGTTTTTCCTTTTCCTCCTGGTGGCTCAGGTTTTTGCCATTATATTAAATCCAGTAGGTTAGAAGGTTCTGTTGCTGATCATAATCTTATAAGTCAGTTGGCAGATGATACAACATTATTTCTTAAAAATGCCTCTCAGGTAGGATCACCTATAAAGATTATTGATTTTTTTTTGATTGACTAAATCAATAATCAAGATTATTGATTATAAACTCCCCCCAAACTACGAAAGGACTGAAAATACATGTTTAAAACTGACACGAAATGAGTGGGGGACGGAAACAGGTAAGTCTGAGGGAAGAAAAAAAACGATGTCTAAAGGCCAGGAAAAACACGAGTTTGAAGAGGAGTCGGTGGAGCAGGAAAATGGCGAACCCAAACAACTTCACACGCTACTTGAGGGGTTCACTTTCACAAACCTCGCTAAGGAAATTCGAGAGCTCAAGAAAGAGATGAAGGATGACCTCTCAAAATTCAAGGAGGAATTTAAAGAGGGGCCGAGGCTGGAGTCCGCTGGCTTCAAAGAAGAAATAAACTGCAAATTGGCATAAAACAACATGGAAATACAAAAACAACGGAAGGATGTTATTGAGACACGGGGACAGATCACAGAGCTAGAAGACTGGAATATGGAAGCGAAGGAGGCCATCCTGACGCTACTAAAACAACAAACAAAACTTCAAGACAAGTTAACAGAGGTGTAAGGACACGGAAGACGTTGCAATCTGAGAATATATAATTTGGCTGAGAAGGACAGTGAATCGGTACCAGAATTGGTGGACAGGCTCTTACGCCGGGAGCTCGATATACCGGAGGGGACTGATTTACAAATACAGCGGGCACACAGGAGCCTCGGAAAGAAGCCACCACTGGGTGCAACACCAAGGTCTTTAGTGGTTAACTTCTTGAAATTCGAGACCAAAGAAAGTATTCTAGCAAAAGCCTGGAAGAAGAAAATACAAGTCGATGGGAGACAGATATTTTTTGATCATGATTATCCCAATGAGGTTATGAAGAAAGGCAAAACCTACACGGAGATCAAAAGGATACTGAAAGACAAAAAAAAAAAAAATCCGGTTCCAGACGCCTCTGAGTAAAATAAGGATCCACTGGTCGGACGGTCCCAAGATTTATGAAAACGTGGAGGACGCAGCACGAGACATGAGGAAGAGAGGGATGGAGATACAGGAGAAACACGACAACAGCGGGCCCTCACTCAAGGAAAGGATCCTGAGAGCGTCGCCATGGCTACGCGTCGGCGCGAAGGAGAGGAGAAGCGGGGACCCCACTGCCTCAGAGGAGCCGAGCCGAGATGCAGGGAATCGAGCGAGGGAAAAGCTGCAGGAATTAAAGAGATGACCAAATGATTAAGATAAGGAGAGTGGAGAGGAGGGTGCAAGGAGGGAAAGACGCTATAGTGAACCCAGAAGGACTACATGTCTCCTGTTTTTAAGTTATATACAGTATGATGGGTAAGTAAATGGTTTCACCGAAGCTGATAAGGTAGCTGGTTTATTTTTGATTACCCCTCTACTACAAATATTTGAAATTGATTATATATGTTACAAAACTAAAGTTAAAATTAAAATTAGTAGAGGAGAAAAACACATACCATGGAAGGTAATCACAGGGAGACGATTTAGTTTTTTTTTTTTTTTTTTATCTTTTCTTAATGTGTGGAGTACTTTCAGTTTGAGGTTTAATTTATTATAGTATGATGGGTTTTGCTAAGACTGAATCCAAGTGGGGATATTCACAAGTTCCCCCCTCTCCTATAAACACAAGACTTCTCTACAGTTCACACTAAAATCGACAGGGGAACCAAACAGCAAGGGACTGTTGGACTTATCTAGAAGGATGGAGAGACAGGTTTTAGGAGTGTCTCATACCTCTGGGGGGGGGGGGCCTCCACATACAGGAGGATATCCCCCATTCTCACCAACAGGGAGACAGGGCCTAGGGGGAATAGGGCTCTTATTTGCTGGGAAGTTCAGTTTTTGTGTCTATGTTTATTTTGTTCATGAGGAAAGGTTGGTAGGTAAAGTTGCAGTAAAGGGGTTGGAAATCATTCCGAAGGTCACAAGCAAACAATAAAGAAAAAAGGGGAAAGGTATTGACTAAATTTAGAAAGGAGAAGATACAGGTAATTTTCTTACAGGAGACACACTTATCTCGAGAGGAGCATGAAAAGTTTAAAAAAATTAGGCTATAAAAATTCCTTTTTTATTTCATTTGGGCAAAATCCTAAAAGGGGTGTCGCAACACTTATTTCAAATATGACAAAGTTTGAACTAATTAAGGAGGTAGGTGATAAGGAAGGGAGATATATAATGACAAAATGTAAACTAGAGAATCAAGTTGTGACACTGTTAAATGTGTATGCTCCCCCGGAAAGTGAAAAATCCTTCTTTGAAAAATTATTTGACATTATAAGTTTGGAAACAGAAGGGACATTGATATGTGGAGGGGACTTCAATGTGGTATTAAATTACAGGCTAGACACAACAAGTACAAATAAAAACAAAAAACAAATTAATAAATATATGAACACAATGATGTCAGAAATAGGTATATCTGATGTGTGGAGGGAACTTCATCCACTGGATCGGGACTATACTCACTGCTCAGCTCCTCATACAATGTATTCTAGAATAGACTATTTCCTAATGAATAAGGGAGAAATATATAGAGTGAAGGAGTACAGGATAGGGGTAACAGACATATCAGATCATAGTGCAATCTACCTTACAATAAATTTGAACAACAAGAGGAAAAATACAGCATGGAGACTACATGAAGGAATACTGAATAAAAAGGGGCTAGCGGAGGAGTTAAAAGGGAAAATAAACAGATATAAGGAAGAAAATGATAATGGAGAAGTAGACCCAACAATTCTATGGGATGCCCTGAAGGCTGTTTTAAGAGGGAAGCTGATTTCTTACACAACATTTGTTAAAAAAGCCAGATTAGAAATATAATCAGAAACACATTGAAAAATTAAAGGAATTGGAAAGGCAGCAAAAGAAAGAAAAAGATCCAGGAATACTTAATCAGGTTAAAGAAGTTAGGAAAAAAAATAGACGATATCTTGTTGGAAGAGATGGAGAGGAAAGCGAGGTATACCAAACAGACTTACTATGAGGGAGGATCTAAAGCTACTAAAATGCTGGCCAGACATTCAGAGAAACAGCAAGCACTAAATAGTACACACAACATAAGAGACCCTGTATCCAACAAAATATTATATGAACCAGAAGAAACAGAAAAGCTATTTGAGGAATATTAAAAAAAATTATATACACAGCCTACTTCAGCGGGGGAAAAGAACATGAAGGAGTTTTTGGATAAATTAGAATTACCATCGATAAGTTTACAACAAAATGCAATGCTGACTTCAAAAATAACAGTAGAAGAGATAGAGAAGGCAATTAGCTTGGCAAAGTTGGGCAAGTCACCAGGAGCGGATGGATTAGGGGCATCCTTCTATAAAACCTTTAAAAAAAGAGTTAATCCCACTACTGTCTAATTCATTTAACTATACTCTTAGGGAAGGTAAGATCCCTCCCTCATGGAAAGAGGCTATCATTTCCGTTATTCCGAAGGAGGGTAAAGATAAAGAATATTGCAATAATTATAGACCTGTATCAATTTTAAACGTGGATTATAAACTTTACACCTCTATTATAGCTAAGAGAATGGAGAAATTCATGCAGGAATTGATTGATGAGGATCAGACTGGCTTTGTTAAGGAAAGGCAAACCCAAGATATTATAAGAAGGAGCTTACATGTCATAGAGAGCATACAAAGGGAGGGTGAAAGTGCAATTCTTGTAAGTACAGATGCCGAAAAAGCCTTCGATAGAGTGAATTGGGTATTTTTGTATAAGGTATTAGGAAAATTTGGATTTAACGAGGAATCGGTGAACTGCATTAGAACACTATACCATGAACCAATGGCAAGAATTAAAATAAATGGTAATTAGACAAAACGATTCAAACTTGAAAAGTTGACGAGGCAGGGTTGTTGCCTCTCTCCGAGTCTCTTTGCAATTTTTATAGAGCCATTAGCCCAGAAGATCAGACAGGACGAAGAAATTAAAGGGGTGACAATAGGAGGAGAGGAGCATAAGATTGGGTTATTTGCAGATGATGTATTAATCTATTTAAAACAACCTAGTGAGTGCTTCCCAAAGCTAATTAGATTACTGGAGAACTATGGACACTACTCAGGTTATAAAATTAATGTCACCAAAACACAGATCCAATCAACAAATTACTCCCCATCACAGGAAATTAGGGAAAAATTCAAACTTAAGTGGAATGCTAACTCAATAAAATATTTAGCGGTGAATGTCACTAAAGGGGTGGATAAGCTATACGAGGCGAATTACACAAAATTAAACCAGGAAATTTAGAAGAGACTTGGAGAGATGGTCAATTACTAATTTGGACTTCAGCGCTAGGATAGAGACAATCAAGATGAATATATTACCAAGGTTTCTATATTTGTATCAATCCTTGCCGGTGATGATCCCACAAAAACAATTTGTAGAATGGGATAAGTGGATATCGAGGTTTATATGGTGTGGGAAGAAACCTCACATTAGATATGAGACTCTGCAGCCCCCCAAAGACCGAGGAGGTTTGGCTTTACCAAGCCTTAAGGAATGTTTCTTTGCTGCACAAATTAGACCTTTGACATACTGGTGTAATGAAGAGTACATTGCTAAATGGAAGGGTATAAAAATAGGGATGAAAGACTACAAAATCTAATAGCACACAAAGAACTATACAACAAATTAAAAAAAAACAATTGGATCCGATCACCAAAACTACAGTTGAAACATGGAACATGATAGTTCAAAAATATAAACTGGAAAAAGAAAAGATTCTGAGTTGGTTTGCAGTTGATCCAAGGTTCACACCCAGAACTAATGATAAGGGATTTAAGCAATGGATGAACAAGGGCATTACTGCAGTGTGTACAAGGTCGAAAAGGGGGGGGGGGATGCAGAGTTTTGAAAAGTTAAGGAATAAATTTGGTTTGGATGAATATGAAAAATATCGGTATCTACAAAAGGATTATTACGAGAAGGAGGTAAAAACAGACACAACAAATGAAGTTACTGAGGTATTTACGAATGCCTACAGAAGAAAAACATGTAGGGTAATTTCAGCCCTGTGCAAAGGTCTGATGTCATGTAAAAAGAACTCTTCTTTGTATATCAAAGACAAGTGGGAAAGAGAGCTCAGGGAAAAAAATAACTGACAAGGAATGGTACAATATGTGTAAAACAGTGCACGGCCACTAGCTCCAGGATCTGGAGAATATTTTGCTGGAAGAACATAATTAGATTTTTCATAACGCCAAAGATTAGAGGGAAATTGGTATCTAGCCAGCAACAGTGCTGGAGGTTTTGTGGACACATGGATGTAGACCATTCACATATATTTTGGTCTTTTCAAAAGATGGAAGGATACTGGGATAAAATATGGTTGGGGCTGAATAGGCTATGAGATACCCAAATCAGGCAATATACTTTATTTAGGAAATCTGACACAGAACACTGTAAACAAAGAAGATGAGTATCTTGTCAAAGTACTGCTATCAGCTAGCAAAAAAGCTATAACAAGATTATGGTACAAAGCGGAACCTCCGACCGTGGAGCAGTGGATGTTCATTGTGGAAGAAGAGTTCCTAATGGAAAGACTTACATATATATTAAGGGTACAAGAGGCACAATTCAACGAAAAGTGGGAAAAATGGAACTGACTTCAGGATGCAAGAAGATGACACCACCAACAACACTGGACTACAAGGACACCGATACAATGAGAATCGTAAAATAAATGTTATACCGTGACACTGTAACGGCAAAAAGAAAATCTTAATAAAATATAAGTTTAAAAAAAACTGCCAACCACAGAACAGGAAGCCTGCACCAACCACAACATCAGTTCAATGTCAAGCTGCATCCTCAATTTCTCCATATAAAACCTCAAAGCAATTCATGAAACATTCACCGCAGAATGTAATTCTCCAATTCCGTTGACTCACATAACACACAAAAATATGAGGTGGGTAAATTTTCAGAGTTAAAATGGAAATAAGTCCACGATTTCACTCTAGCCATAATCTTACATCATAACATTATTCACCCACATTTATACCTAGCAACTTGGCACCTTTACACATTGGCTCTAAAAGCCAATTTACAGGTAGGTGTGAATCACAAAAATTCAGTGTTCTGGAAAAGTTATTAATCACTGGTAATCCAATACGGGAGAAAACCTCAATTTAGCTGTATAACTCCTTTCATAACTTACATGTTCTCGTAAATAATTCCAACTCACAATATCATGTTATGTTTGGAATTTTAATGAAATTAATTTACAAAAAAAAAAAAAGTAAATCAGAAAAGAAAATCAGAGTGCAGTCTATCCATCCATCCATTCATTATCCAAACCACTTATCCTGCGGTCAGGATCACGGGATGCTGGAGCCTATCCTAGCAGTCACTGGGCGGCAGGCGGGGAGATACCCTGGACAGGCCACCAGGCTATCACAGGGCCCACAAACACACACACACACACACACACACACACACACACACACACACACACACACACACACACACACACACACACACACACACACACACACACACACACACACACACACACACCTAGGGACAATTTAGTACGGCCGAGTGCAGATCATAAATAGCTCTTTATCTTCTAGCTCTGGCAATGCCATAACAGGAGGAAAGACATCAGGAGATGTGGCATAGTGTCAGACGGAAGTACGAGGGTCTCAATTGGAAAGAGATGATCAGCCTCTGTGCCACCTGCCCCTTCTGAAATGGTGTCAGGAAGGTTAACTTTGCCACAGCCCTGAGGCAGGAATGTCATCGGGCGGTGGCATGTCCCTGTCTAACGACTCTTCCACCACTTATGCATTGTGTGACACCGTGGGAGGCATGAGCCAATGATGGAGAGAATGGAGAGGCTGTCAAAATTGCGCAGCACAAATCTGACGTAGCAAAAATAGCCAAATCTTCAGACATAACTAAAGCATTTTGTAATCACACTCTCAACGTTTGAATTTATGATTGAAGATTGTTTTCTGAAAAGAAAAGAAAAAAAACCCAAATTCCAGTAATAACGTGCTGATGTTTTTCAATACCTGCTCACTTTTTTTGGCACACAGCAACGGATGAATTCCACATCATCAACATTGTGTAGTACTTGTCTGTATTTGCCCTCCGTCTGTCCTCTTAAGTCAGAGGTTCTCAAACTTTTTGGGGCCTGGGACCCCATGCAGGGGAGATTTTCCAAGGACTCCCCTCATAATCGTAAACATATGCTTACTACCATTTGTACTCTTAGATGCCATTGAAACTATTTGTATTCTGAAACTTCCCAAATACTTCAGACCTGTTTCGTAGTGATAAACAGAAACACATTTCAATCGGGCTCCACTGCGATTCTAAAAATAGATCAGGCTTGAGCGCGCATTGAATCATGGGATTGATTTACGGACAAACTGCTCTTAGTTTCGTAGTGATGCGAAAGTGATCTTGCAGAAGATTTGTGTTTACGATGGCTGGTAACATTGTCATAGAAGGAGCCAAACAATCTAGAAAAGGTGCCACAAAGCATTGCTGCTGGGGAACTTGTAGATCGGATTCACGATATAAAGAAAGGCTGCCTGAAGGAACAGAATTTTCTAGCTTCACAAAGCCAGGAACCGTGAAAGATGACCCTCCCGGGGGGGGGGCAGAAAAAGCAAAGAGGTGGCTTTATGCATGTGGAAGGAAAGACTTCTGTCGTCTTTCGGACACTAAGAAGGACACTTACATATGCAGTTTACATTTTTTCGGGGACAAGGGTTCTAGGGAGGACCATCCTGACCCTATTCTTGCCACTCTTACCCAGAAAGAAATGGAGGGTCGTGCTCTCCGTGCAACAAAACGATTAAGAACGAAGCAAGCCAGAGAAAGCCGCATTGTGGCCCTTCTAGAGTCAAAAGGAGCGAATTGAGCCTGAAGTAAGTGCTACTGGCCGTGTTTCAACAGAAGGATTGCAAATTGAGGAATCTAATTCCATGTTAGTCGGGGCTGACGATGGTGAGGACGATGCCTTCTATCCCTTTCAGGATTTAAGTCTACACAGGCCATCTATTGCAAGTATACTCTTCAAGCCAAAGTTGAAAGTATGGTATACAGAAATCAGTTCATAACAGAAGGAACAAACGCGAAATCCTCTAGTTCCAGCAGAGATAATTTGATGTCGTGTGATCGCATAAATTGCAGATGTCAAGAAATGTAAATATTTTACTGGACTTGATTCCTTACAATTTCATGCACTGTTCAGTTTCCTTGGACAGGCCAAGTATGAACTGAATTACCGGAATGGAAAAGAAAATGGCGACAAAGACAGGGAAGGATTTGGTGCCCCACAAAATATATCAGCTAAGGAGCAGCTATTCATCACCCTGATAAGGCTGCGGAGGGGCTTCAACGTTAAAACCATTGCCTGCATGTATGACTTAAGTGAGAGCTCTTGTATTTATAGAAAACTTCCAATTTGCTAAAATAAACCACTCACGGGATTAAAACGACGAAAATCTCCTAGTTCCTCAATTCTTGTGTTGAAACTGTGAAAGCAACGCGTGTTGCGCGTGGTTGTTTGTCCGCTTTTCAATCCCAAACTGCATTGCGCAAAAATTTCGTGACGTAGCTAGCTAGGTGGGATTAGTGGACACAGCATGCTTGTTTTATTGACGCAAATGCTGTACATAGATAGATAGATAGATAGATAGATAGATAGATAGATAGATAGATAGTTTTATTAGCCACTCGACCAAGGCCGGTTGATTGTTTTTTGGTACAATAATAATAATAGTAATAGATTACATTTATATAGCGCTTTATCTAGACACTCAAAGTGCTTCACTTCAACCACGACCAATGTGTAGCACCCACCTGGGTGATGCACGGCAGCCATTTTGCACCAGAACGCTCACCACACATCAGTTTGAGGTGGAGAGGGAGGAATTATAGAGCCAATTACATGGGGGGGGGGGGTGATTAGGTGGCCAGATGGAGAGAGCCAGATTGGAAATTTTGCCCGGACACCGGGGAACCCCCTACTCTTTGCGATAAGTGCCATGATCTTTAATGACCACAGTGAGTCAGGACCTCGGTTAAACATCTCATCCGAAGGACGGCATCTCCTAAAGCACTGTGCCCCCCTCACTACACTGGGGCATTGGGATTTTTTTCCTTTTTAAATTAGGGTCAGTGGGATGACTGCCCCCTGCTGGCCCACTAACATCACTTCCAGCAGCAACTCAGTTTTCCCAGGAGGTCTGCAATCCAAGTACTAGCCAAACCCATACCTGCTTAGCTTTTGTCATGCAGCAGAGCCAGGGTACATGTTGGTATGGCTGCACTTCTTTAATGATGCAGCACAATTTTATAGTTTATAGCAAATTATTTTGGAGACCACCTGGCTATGGACTGCAGGCCCTCCACCTTGAGAACCACTACTCTATGCATGGATGACAGTGGCATGACCAGTAACAGCAATGAAGTGTATTTCCTTTTATGATGCTCACTGCTCCCAACACACGCCTTATACAATACAAAACATTGTTTTGAGCCCACAATGAAAAAGGCATCTTGCTTGACATTTTTGTCGTCATCTCAGCTCACCTCTGCAACTCCATGGTCGCTGGCAAATGCCGTGTGTTCTTCTAACAAAGCAACTCCCAATGATGTGTGGAATTAGAAAGGTCATAAATAGCATTATCAAGAGCTGACCAGCCGATACAGTTGCCCCTTTGCACAATTAGAAACACCACGAAGCCAACTCGAGTTTGTTCCAGTGTTTTATTGCGTGTTCCTCAAAACAAGTAGCTGGGAGACACAGACAGATAATCTCTATATAGCTGTTGTAGCATTGGTTTACCAGGCATGGTTCTTCGGGGTAATCCAACCACATACACTGTACATCAAGTCTGGACAATTGCAACATCCTATAGCATCTTAGAAGATGCTTGCAGACCTCCACCATAACAAAACCCATTAATTAGTACTCAGGATCAATTTCACAGTCTTTTTTGGTACAGATAAACTTCACTATAAATACTGGGGATCTCGCCGATGATATTCAAGTTGTAATTGCTAATTAATTGAAGGCCCTGTGTGTGTTTTTTTTCAATGTGCAAAGAAAGAAATGAAAACTGAATAATGCATCAAAAGAGGACAGCAAAAAAACGAAACAAAAACAAAACTGAGAGGTTCAGAGACAAAGTGGACATTTTTAGATATGAGTGACTTATATTGTAAAATATTTATCATTGCGTGAAAGGAGAGCAGGGCAGTTTGCATACATTTCTGTGTCAAACTGTCCACACCGTCCTAAAGAGTGCTCGCCTTGAATAAATTTGCATGTGGGGTCTGTATGTAGTGTCAAAATTATTTTCTGTCTAAATTTATGAAAAGCAAAACAAAATGTCAACCCTCTAGACACTTGGTACATAGTTGTCACCGATTTTTGTTTAAAAAATAATTTCCCAGTGTATGGATTGGCTCCATTGTGATTAAAGTACACATTGAGTCAATGAATTATGTTGTAACAGGCACTTTTTAAATATATTCCTTCAAAAAGCAGGATGAGGGAGAAAGTCAAGAAATTATAAACCAGCTAAACACTGAATAAAGGTCATATTATTGTCTAACTGACATTATTAGATCTGCACCAGGGATCCCAATGAGCAGTTCTTAGATATCCTTACATTAAATATCATATAGAGAGTTTATGATGTAGAGTTACCGTTATGTTTCCACACACACAGCTTTGAGATAAATCGGCCATCAACGAGAAGAAGCTGATGTACTGCCAGCTGGGACAAGTATTTGTAGAAACAGTTTCAAGGGCGACAAAATGATGAATATAACTCAGATAACTAGAGAAGATTCTGCAACGTAGGAGATTACAGATACTCCCCTGTTATGACGGCGTTATTACATGTTAATACCACTCACTACCACTGGGTGGGAGTAATGGACACAACATGCTTGTTTTATTGACGCAAATGCTGTACATATAATAATAATAATAATAATAATGATGATGATGATTACACATACTATACACACATCAATTAAAAACTTTATTGGTTGCCACTGGAGTAACGTACAATGTTGATTTACTCTTAGGGTTTCCATATACAGGTATACAGGTCTACTTGTTACTAAACGAGCTGGCTGACTGAATGAGCAAAGTAATCTTGAACTCTTAACTCTAACCAACTAATATATATACTTCTTGTTTAATTCTGTGATCTAACTGTATGACGCCCTTATGATTACTGATAATATGGATGAGCCCCCTACTTCACGTCTTTGCTGATACTAAGAACTACATGTTGGCTAATACAACGAGGTGCAGGTACATAGCTGGGATGGATGTGCAATTAGACACTAGAAGGCGGTAATATCTATATATATATGTGTGTGTGTGTGTGTGTGTGAATACAGAGGAGAGGCTAGGCAGGGAGACACATGGACACGCACACACGCACGCATACATATACAAGGAGAGCAGCACAGTCTTTCACATCTCCATCTTGCTGAAACACGTTCACTCATCTTTCTGTCACACACCTCAAAAAGGTGGCCGAGGCTAATGAGCACCAGCCGGCTGATCCACAGATTGACTGTCAGCCTGTGTCTCCAGCGAGCCTTGTGCCGTGTTGTTTGAGAGGCTGATGTCAGCCTGGGGGTCCAGGGCGGGGTTCACAGAGACAGGATCTGTGGAGTTTGATGAGGGGTCCGCCAAACTCGGGGTAGAGGTGGAGGAATTGCTAAAAGAGGCTTCAGATGGTAAGTGGGATGGAGTGCTGGAGGGCAGGTTGGATGGAGCGAGAGAGGGCACGTGGGACGGAGGCTGAGAGGGGGCATCTGATGGTGGTTGTGGGGAAGAACTGGTCAGCGTATATGCGGACAGCTTGGAGGTTGTGAGATCGGGAGAGTTGGAAAGCGTGTGCGCGGAAAAGTTGGCTGGTGTGTCGGTGGGTGAGTGAGACAGTGTCTGTGTGGGTGTGGGTGTAGGTGTGTGCACGGGGGTGGGTTCCTGTGGATCCGTGCACACGGGCTCCCCTTCGGCCACGTACCAAACCTCGTTGTGCCTGTTCAACAGTTTTAGGGGACTAAACAGAAATACACAAGCATGCATGCATACACATACACACACACACGCACACACACACAGCAAGTCAAATCAATCTTTGCCCTTTTTTATGTGTGTATGTGTGATCATTTCATCTATAAAAATCATGATGTAATTCTAAATTTTAAAATATCTTTTGGTATATTGAGAACTTCGAGTGGTTCATGTTGATTGTTTGTCTGAAAAAGTTGAGCATCTAATGTCCGTATGTATGTAGGTGTCTGTGCTGTGTGTCTGTGAGAATGTGTATGACGTGCATGTATTTTGTATGTACGTGCGTCTGCTTTTATATGCGTACCTGTCATAGCCGACACCATAGTGGTAGGTGTGGTTATAGAGAGCCTTTACTCTGTCCAGTTCTTTAGTCAGCAGGTGGGCGTGTAGCCTGGAGGTGACGGACAGCATCCAGCCTCCATAACTCCTCACATACACATCCATATCTGGCATCTCTGTGAAATACAGCTGTGTAGGAGAGACGGACGGTGCATTAGGAGTTAAACAGTCATATCCTGCACCATAATAGCCACTGCAGAGAGAAACATCAAATCCAGAAAATGGGCATCCTCCGTCTGGTTGCATAAAAAAAATCTGGCACTGGACTACTTTACTGGTAAATTGATAGTTAGCCAGAATTTATTGTCACATAGCATTTGAGTCTGGATTTAAATAAAAATGTGCGGCCAGAGGAGTAATGAGAGTGATCTTCATAATGCCAACATTTATCTCAGCAGGCCTTATGCTGACTGCAAAGCTGCTGAGTATGGGTACCAATGGCATGAGCTGCACTATGTAATGTATACCTGTCAGTGCTCTTGATTGACCGAAAGCACTAAGCGAGGATTAAATGACTAAACTTCCAATAATAATTCACCTTGACATCTGCAGCCCAAAGTATGTGACCTTGTGACGAGTGGAAAAAGACACCCCTCCAACTCGATCAAATTTTCAGCTGAATCACCCTCAACCCACTCATTCTCCAACTCAATATCTCTCTGTCCTTCATTTCTCTCTTGTAGCCCCCGTCTATCCTTTCTCCTCGCTCTGCCGCAGCCTGGTGGGACTGTGCTGAGGACAGGGCAGGGCTCACCTTGTCATTGGTGGGTGTGGGTGGTTTGTCCTGATAAGCTGCTGGGAGAGGGAAGTTCAGAGTGTAAATGGCGGGCTCCCACATTTTGGTCTCCTCTGGGATCTTGACCAGGACGGGGGCAGTCATCTCCATTTGGATGCCTACCAAAAGCCCGTGAACACAGATGCACAGGAATGAACAGGTGCATGTGCGCACACACACACACGCACACACACACCACACTGAGTAGTACAGTGCGGTCCACAAATGTTTAATCGTTCGTCACAAAACAAATCTGCTTGACTGATCCTGTATCCACCCACCCATCCTGCCCCCATCTCCACCCTTACCTGCTTCATTGGCACCAGTGATGTACTGGAAGAGTCTCCTGAATGCCATGGCTGCACCTACCCCCATAAAGTAGGCTTCAGCATCTGTTGACACCCAGCGGGTAGGACTGTAGTGTCGCACCTGGACACACACACACACACACACATTAGAGGACAATGGATGAAAGTTTTGATTAGTGGCCATTCATGTAGTGTGTTGGGAAGGTTTACTTAGAGTGATAACTCACCTCATATTCATCTGTTTTGCAGATCAGCTCATACTCCAAACACTCCTTTGACTCGGAACAAAAGCTGCTGTTGGTACTTGGTCTGAAACAGTGTTGATAAAATTACCTTTCCTATTCAAATTCACCCTCTATGAATTCCTCATATCCTGTGGCAAATGCAAAGACGAACTTACCCTACGCTACCTTCAGTTGAAACCATCAGGGCTAGCCCCACCAAGACTGGGAAAAACTCCCTGAGAGGATAGAGGCACACATGCTGTAAGTTATATATATATATATCACACAGTAATCTTAGCCAATAGATTAGTCAGGGCTGACCGCTCAAATGTTATTTGTGTGCATTCACAGAGAAGGAGGGAGTAGTCAATACAGCTGGGAGAGGTGCAGGAGCATCTTGCATCTGTATCTCTCCCCTCAGATGAGATCAGCTCCATTTATACAAAGTAACACAATAGCGCATTCATGCAGGGGGAAGGGTGACTGAAGGGTGCATGGAAAAGTACCAGAACGAACAACCTACAAAATCCTGTATATTAGAAGTTCCAGTATTGGTTGATTTATTAGTAGTTGATTTGCTTGGAAATCCTGTCCTTTAAGATTTGATCAGCAGCTATCGCTCTCTCCTTGCATGACAACAGGTCACTCGAGGCGAGGAATCATTGAGACCCATATCTGCCCGAGCACACAGCTTCCTCATATAACCCAGCTTTAACACATGTCATGTAGTTCACCTGGTGATGACGCACACCTCCTGACATGAGGAGAGGAATGGGGGGGACACATGAAGGAAAAGAGGGCCATTATAGGGTCTGGCCATATGCACCGATCTAAACACACGCATATGCACACTGCTTCATTTAAAGGGTGTGTAAAGGTGTTGAGCGAAAACAACGAAGAACAAATAGCAGCGGATAAAAGGAAACAGAAACAAGACGCATCGTGGATTTTTAAACCTGATTCTGATCCCGGTGGTTTTTCGTCTCATGTGAGAGGAAGATGCTGTTCTAAATCTGACAGTGTGGCTTAACCGGCCAGGAAACTGGTTCAGGAGAGACGGGGTCTGGATGTTTAAGTGTGATGAACACAGATTGGAGACGAAGCCCTCAGATCAGTTTTACATACAAGTAGCGCATCGAACGCTTCTAAAGGGCGCGCGACGGCAGGCTCTTCTCATTTCTAATACAGCATCAACCGCAGTGTCCCGTGACATGGCGCGTGCCCGCACAGTTTAGACAGATCGGACGATTCGCAGATTTTAAATGCGCACCTGCGTTGCGCATCCAAGCGTGCCACTGCTGCGGTGGGGTGAGACAGGTTATCGCATCCCTCCCGTTATAACGTCGGGAGGGATAAGCGACATTTTGCTGCATCGTCATCGCGCTTTACCTTAACGCAAAGCAAAGGCGTTTTAAGGTCACGAAGAAACAGCCGTCCACAGCAACTAACAGCCAACCACGCCGTTTACTTTTCACCACGGTCACCCACCTTTCCGCGCCCGAAGCAAACCCGCTGCCCGACTTCGGCCCAAATGTGAAATGAATTAGGACCAGAAGGGTCGTTTACAAATACAACATTTTAACCTCAAATCTGTCAAAACACGCTAAAGCGCCCGATGCACGGACATCGTCGCCAAAGCCATCAACTAATTATCGTGGGTCCCATGCAGAATAGTCGCCTCTAACAGCCAATCCAGAAAAGAAGAAAACGACTTACGCACCGTGATGTTATCTCAGATAACTACAGCAGCAGTCGTGTATAGAGCAAGTTTCGCAGTGAGACAAGCGCATACTCACATCGTCGTCCCGCGTTTGTGTCCGTATGCAACGTGCAAAGCGACCTCAGGCTGGACAGACAGGCTGGACAGACTGCAGTGTGCTCGCTGCAGACCGGTGGATTTGCTGCAGACTGCAGAGGGGTAGGGAGGGGGCAGAGAGGGAGGGAGAGAGAGAGAGAGAGAGAGAGAGAGAGAGAGAGAGAGAGAGAGAGAGAGAGAGAGAGAGAGAGAGAGAGAGAGAGAGAGAGAGAGAGAGAGAGAGAGAGAGAGAGTGAGAGAGAGAGAGAGCACGTAACTCTTATTAAGGGGTGTGGCTGCATGCTGCGACCAGAGGTACATGTATACGCAGCGTATGGTCTTTATTCTGCGGGATTCGTTAAGGACAGCCGTGTTGAACAAGCCCTACATCTCAGAATACAAGCGGAGGGATGGCAGGCATCACTGTAGACAGATGTTAGAACAGATAGTTGCACGGCTTATATACCTGTGTGTGTGTGTGTGTGTGTGTATATTAGAGCGAAACTGACCTACAATATTCATAGTTCGATATGAAAATGTGCCACCATGTCTTCGTAATAAGTCTCAGCAACGGTCTTCAAATTAGATTGTTTCTCTCTGTATACGGCTTCAACTCATTAACAAGCACATCAAGACAAACTGAATGACGGCCTTAAACCAACTGCGGAATCTGCAGCACAGTGTGAGGCCTTCATCCACTGGGTAAAAGAAGCTTTAAAGGGCCAATCGGTTTTTTTTTAAAAAAACATGAAATTGGGCATATTTACATTCATAATTGAGGAATTTTGATTATAGACTGAAGGTAAACAGTTCCCGTCTTTCTCAATCCACCAGAGCTGAAAATACGGGCCTGGCCGATGTAAACGCACAAGTTATTTTTTTGTCTCCACAAGTTTCCAAAATTGGCAAGCACATCCTCACAGACGTCGCACTTTCCTCGAGAACCTTGGCATGCAGCTGCTGAGACCACATCTGGAGAAAAGAAAGCAGGTGTCAACACTTCCGAAAGCAACGCAGGGGTGCCCTCAAAAATCCGCGGCCTTGCCAGAGAAAGACCCGCCGAAGAAGCAGAACGACCCCGAAAGGGCCGAAGAAGTCACATGTGCCCATCCACGCTTGGCCGCAGAACAGTGGCTCGCTGCGCGCAGCACCGTGCTGCAATGACCACAACACACCGACTGTGATTTGTGATTACTGTGCTGCTGACTAATTTGGGGTCCATCTGTGTTTGGTAAGCACCCAATGAGACGTCATTGAACAAATATAGCCTACATGTAATTTGTGTAAATTAACAATTGACGCAAAGGGTTTCGTTAATGATTCAGTGTAGCTTTTTTGAATAATAAATAACATCTCGCTAGGCCTATTTGTATTTTTTTAAGACACTGGGCAGGGGTTAGCCAGGGGGATTGTGGGTACAGATACGACGTCGAGGTTTTAATATTGTGAACTGTTTAGTTAGTTGGAGGAAATAAACGACCCCCACGGCTGTGTGGTCAAAAAGGAGAAGTGGTCTCGTCTCCTTTTTTTCATCCTCCACAAGGTCATATTCATGCAGAAATATAGACATTTCTAAAGAGTTCACAAACTTTCAAGCACCACTGTAGGTTATAGCAGCCTCCAACCCCGAGTCTTGTATTTTGGTAGCGGGGCTATCCTTTGAATTCAGGATTGTACCTTTAAAAAAACAACCTAAGAGGTCGTAAGGCATTTAGGGACGAGGGCTAGGTTTCAGTGGTTCCTTTGTTGCTGGCAACAGGCTGGATGAACATGACCATCTCTTCGTTACCTAGGCTAGGCACTTATTAACTAGAACTGACCAAATACGGCAAAGAACAGACAACAGTTTCATCTCAGACCCTTTCAAAACGGTTTTTATTGGAGGAGTTCAAACAGACAAAACAAACCAACCCTCTAACATGCGACTCATCTCCACTTCTTGACCAGACGTCTACCTGAGCCCTGTGGGCTGCAGGAAAACCCCACAGAGATCATCATATCATGCCCTGTGGACACCGCTCATACCTGCAGAGGGGGGTCTGTGATTACAATCTCAGTAGTCGTTTCTTGGTTCCTCCCCTTCCCTAGAAACCAAGTTGGATTTCATGTTGGGAGGAGGGAAGCAACCAGGAAAACATAACTGAAATTGAAGCTGTGTCACACCTTCTAAAGCACTTTATAAAATCTCTATGCAATGCTCAAAGTACTGTTAGCCCCGCGTTTATCATGTCTGTTTTAATTATTTACAAATGCTTGTCTGCCTGGTTGCACACCTTGCAACATTTCATAACCACTGAATCATTAATAATGAATAAAATAGGTTTAACATCAACAGCAAAAGGTAAAACAAACCAGAAAAGTGTAAATATTATCAGTTAGATCAGTTCATTTCTGAAACAACTTAGCAGACCAGGGCTAAATAGCCATCATTGGCAACACCTCCATTAAGGGCTACACCATCACTCTGATGACTCAGATTGATCCAACTTTTTCACTCCATTGCTCATAAGAGGCCCACACAACAGTCTGAACTGAAGTACACAATTCTGATCCAAATTCAAAAGGATGAAGGTGACCTCGACCACAAAAAGCGCTAAATAAATTACAGCAGTGGTTCTTGTGACAGGCTGGAAGGAACGCTTGTGCATCTGACACACATATCATTAATACTGAAATTTCACATTTCAATATGGAAATGAATGAATTGAAATATGTAACTTCAAACATATTTCAATTTACAAGTCAACTATGTAAGAAATAGAGCAAAAGAATATGTGACAATGTGGTCATATAAATAAGATAAACACTGGGGTCATTATTTACCTATGAAGGGGAAACAATGAACAAGACTGTTGTTTTGATCCCACATAAAAAGTGATTAGCC
Source organism: Lampris incognitus (assembly GCF_029633865.1). Classification (NCBI taxonomy): domain Eukaryota; kingdom Metazoa; phylum Chordata; class Actinopteri; order Lampriformes; family Lampridae; genus Lampris; species Lampris incognitus. Next base: position 21,668,337 of record NC_079215.1, read on the forward strand.
TGTTAACTGAATTATCGGCTATTTTTTGACCACTCCTTGGGAAAACAGTTGGTCAAATCTTGAGTCGTCTCCCTGTCAAAAAAACAAAACAAAACACAAACATATATTCACACCACACTCAAAAAGTTACAGCTAAGTAGCATGAAGAGGTACCGTTTAAATAGCCAATATACACACCCAAAGTAACTCGTCTAAAATCATTATCATCTTTGGAAGGAAGGGAAAGGGAGAAAGAGAAGAGAGAGATCAAAATGAGATATATCAAGAACAAGAGATTTCCCCTCCATTCTATTCCTGGAGTGTTCCATTTATCCATGCAGTGGGAGTCTCTCTCTTCCTGAAATAAACCCTTCAGTGTCTCTGGATTAAGTTTTCCAAAAACCTGACCGCATCCGACAAGTCCTTTTTTTTGCATAGCCGGACAGTGAGTGCCACCATGGCAACCACTTACAGAGTTTTTCAAAGGCAATCTATTACTGGAGGGGAGCATTGGTCCGTTTTCCCCCCATTAGACCAGTTGGTCTGGGGATTTACAGTGGGTCCCTCCCAAAAGATACCGCTTCATGTTCACAAGGTGGATTCTCTCTGACGCTCGCGCCCATTAGAAGTCTTCTTCACTTTAGATATCCCCTCCAAAGCACCTGACTCAGTCACCCTGAACCGCATGAGATGGGAACGGAAAGCAAAAGTGAAATGGTAGGTTTGTTTTGATATAACAGAAAACTGCAGACACAAAATACAATGTGTGCTTACACTTCATCCATCTCTACATCCTCCTCATCCAGGGGGAGTTGCAAGTAGGGGTTGTTGGATGCTGGGCGAAACTTGTAGCCCGTTAGCACAAAGAAGATCAGAGTGGACACCTCCACTAGAAACTGAAGAGGAAGAGAGAATTGTAGGTTAAATTGGGTAAAGCTGGAATGAGGGGAGAAAAATGGGGCATTTGCATCAATAACCAAAGTGAATGGCACTTAGAATACGCATTACTGGCTCTTAGCAACTGTGTCACCATTAATGAACATGAACTGCCTGCTACAGAATAGAAATCTGGGGGAACAAACACTCCCATCTCTGATGTCAGGAAATATGACCTGATGGTACCGAACTTAACCCGGTCATCTGCAAGAGACTCATGCTGTTCATTCATAGAATGACTGACTTAAGATTTATATGCAAATAAGTCACATGTTAGCGCTAACAGCTTCAGAAATAAATTGAAATATATCTCTAAAAAATAATCCTAGATTCATGTGCTGGTTCAACTTCTCAATTAAATGCAAGTAATAAAAATAAATAAATAAAAACAAAATTTGGAACAACTCGAAATAGGGATCAAATCTTTAGTGTCACTGATAAACTACTGCTTATGGAATACAAGCACAGAACCCGATTTCATCAAAAAGTACTAAAACCCTTCCACGATGGTGTTATAACCTTGCTATAACCTTCTTGAAACTTGCTCTGATTTAGATTTAAAGGCAATGGAGGTAAAATCTTTCAAACTCACTTTACCATAGTAGACAGTGAAATTTCCACACCGTGCATCATCATTGTTGAAAAATACTTGATTATTCTGTCACAGTTGTGTTGGTCGTATACCATAATCTTCCCTTTTCATAAAGTTGCATTGACGTTCTAAAATCAGTATGTTATGTCCCAACATTAGCTGACATCTTACCTCATAGCACCACTGCCACTGGAAGGGCATAGTCACCTTGAGCAGAATCACTATAATCCTCGTAAAGTAGATATAACACACAATCTGTAAGAATGAAGAAAACAAACAAACAACAAAAAAAAAAAGCAAAAGGTTACAATACCATCAGTTGGATGCATGAAGCAATACTAGAGGAGTGCACTCAGTAAAGATCGCCAGGTGTATGCATCTCCCCTTCCCCGGTGTTTGAACTTGGCGACAAACCACCCCTTTTTCCGTCTATCAGGAGAAGGGAAATACACACACACACGGACAGAAAACCCAGTGTTTTTCCTGCCATTCTAAGACTTTTGCGCAGCGCCCAAGTCGATTAATCGGGGGGGGGGGGGGTTGTTAATAGGCAGCACTCAAATTAAAAAAAAATGTAAGTAATAAAAACGTTTTGTCTGTTCAGTCTGTGGCTGTGCAGCTTCCTAGGCAGACCCTCGCACAAAAGCAACCAAGTCTGTAATGACAGAGATCAGACTATCATAATTTCAAAGCACTTATTAAAAGACTTCAAATGTGTTTAACCTTTGCAGTTTTCATGATATAAAAAGAATGAAGGTGAATGGCTGTCCTGCTGATTGACTTTCATTCATTGTAAAGCAATAAAACAACGGTAAGAAAAGACTTTGAATGTGTTTAACCATCACAGTTTTCATGATATGAAATGAATCAAAGCGAATGGCTGCTCTGCTGATTGACTTATATTCATAAAACAACGGTAAGAAAACATAGCTAGGCCATGAGAACTGTTTTCTTGAAGCTACTGGGATGTTTTCCAGCTGTGACTGATTAATCCTACTGTTGAAATTTGTATTTTTGTGGCAGTTTTAACATTGCACACTGTGGCACTTCCTCATGGTGGCGGGGTGAATAAGGCAAACTATTTTTGGTTCATCCAGTGTTCCTCTAGTTCTCCTCTGCGGAGATCAGCAGTGAATGATTTGGTGGCTTGCGAAATACGATCGACTTCTCGTTTACTTTCAAGATGCCTACCCGAATACATAACGTTTCTGTTTTGACACAGTCACTGCCCAATCTTACCCAATCGTAGATGTGAGTCGTGCATGCGCATGGTTGACTTAGTTGGTTGACTTAGTAGCATGGTTGACATTGGGCAGCAATGACGAGCAGCATTGGTTGAGTGAGCTCGAGAGTGAAGAGTCTGTGAATGTTCTCATTCATCCAGGTCATGGTTATCCAAAGGAGTTGAATCAAGTGTATATACCAAGTCCAGTTGCACTTGATTCAACTCCTTTGGATACTCGAGAGTGAACGAAGAGGAGTGGTGATAGTGAGAACAAACATTTTTCGAAGGTTTTGAATCACCAAAACCAAAAGGTTCTTCATGATACAATTTACAATTTAATTCATCCAGCCTCCCCCCTGAACAGACGCTTCGACCGACCAGAGGAGGCGCTAGTGCAGCGACCAGGACACATACATCCGGCTTCCCACACGCAGACAAAGCCAATTGTGTCTGTAGGGACACCCGACCAAGCTGGAGGTAACATGGGGATTCGAACTAGCAATCCCAGTGTTAGTAGGCAACGGAATAGACTGCTATGCTACCCGAGCGCCCCCATATAGTCAAGTTCTGTCTAGATTCAGCCTTTCTCACAATACCCAGAATTCATTGTGAACGTTGCAGCCTTATGATACACTCACAGCTACACAACATTTTGTTTAGGCTGATAGGCCCAGTAGTTTGCGAGATCTGCCGCAGAAACCCACACACGCGAGTGACCAAATGCATAAGCCCCTCCAGGCTATGGCCTAGCGGAGATAATAATGTTTTGTCCAGGATAAATCTGTGCCTTATTTTTGAGGCTGACAAGGCTAACCAGCACTGGCCTGCTGAATCCTACCACTGTTGAAATGCCAAATGTTGCATGAGATTAAATCCTCCCTTTGATCACAATAACATCAGAATAAAAGTGTGCAAACATAAAAGAATAAATATTCTAGTTTTGAAAAATGATTTTGCAGTCATAATTATGCACTCAATCCAAAATGGTCAGTGAAGCAATTCTGTAAAAATGTGGCAGGTATTGTTTGAATAGAGGAATTTTGCTGTCTTTATTGTGTGTTGTATATGTTGTATATACCTCAAATGTTACTTGACTGTATAAAAGCATAAATAACTAAATAAATAAAAATAAAACACCCTATGTTGACCGAAATTTTATTTTTTCTGCTCATAGTGAAGTTCTGACTAGAGTCAGCCTTTCCCACAATACCCAGAATTCATTGTGAATGCTGCAGCTTTATGTATGGCTGAAAAAAAAAAGTGGCTGATAGATTACTTAAATTTCACATAATCATTAATGCAAAACATAAATGATCCTAATACAAATCACATAATTACACCCAAATATGCATTAAAAAGCAAATGAAAACTTTTCCTTTCTTGATCATGAACTACAAATTTTGCCATTTTTGTTCCTCTTTTTCTTAGTGATGTTATCGGTGCTCAGGTCGTATAAACTTGAGTTATGAAATGATACCCGAATAGTTGACCTGTAATTTCAAGTGTGACCACCATTAATTTCAATTATAAGTAGGATATTGTTCATTTTTAGTTCAGAGTTGTCTTGAGCACAGTATGAGAGCCAAATCCCTGTCGCTACTTTTCACATTACTCTTCTTCAGTGTACTCCTGGTCATATAAGTATGGTTGTACAGTGGACTCTGCAAAAATATCATGCAATATATCTTCATCCTTTATCATGTCCTCTATAGTTACATCTTGTTTGGCTATTTCTTGCTTTTCGTATTCTACTTTTTAACATTACGACAACCTAAATGAAGGAGTCTGTAGGCAAATGTGTATTGTTAAATCTTCCTAGTTAAGTTGGACTCTTGCATGCTGTACCTTGATCCCTTCCTGTGGAAGCAGGAAGGGAAGGGGCTTGCATTTCTCAAGAGTCTGAAATTCCCACTGACAACATTATCGGCAAGCAAAATTCTAACCTATCCACAATGCCTCCCAGGGATGCAGTGTAGACAGAAATGGTGCCATCCTATAATAAGCATTACTGAGGATGGATGTGTGGAAATAAAGTTGAAAAACGGCAAATTTTCCCCTTAACTTAGAGTGTAAATGGCACAATAGGGATCAGATACTGTGGATAGATGGATGCATAGGTGGATAGATGGGTGGGTTTAGGCTCAACCAAAGAACAACAGTTGAACCCATCATTGTCTCACCATAACATAGTAATGCCGGAAGAGCTTGAGTTTCTCCAGGTTCATGGCAGCTGAAAGAGACAATACCAAAGGAAAAACATAAAAAAAAAAAAAATCAACAACCATAGCCTTTGTATATTATAAAACTTGATGGTGATGATATTCTACTCCAGGCTTCCCACCTTTACCATCAGTGCTGGAGGCCTCTTGTAGGTGACGGATAGACCTACAAACACACACATACACACATTTAAGAACTACTACATGTGCGAAGACATGTGCATGCAAAAGCTTTCATAAAACTGTGTGTGTGTGCATGTTACTGACCAGACAACAGGGAAAAGGATGGCTCCACAGCAGATGAGGTCCACCAAAAACAGGATCTCCTTCCAGAGAGCATATTCACTGGAACCCTCCTCCGTAGACTCAATGATAATATAGGCTACATTAGCCAGCACCTGGGGGGGTGGGTAACAGGGTATAAAGAGGTTAAAATGTAACTTCTCCTGGTCTGAGCTTAACTCCACCCACTGCATAATTTTGGAAAATGCTAAAAAGTGGGCAAGGAGCTGAGAGGGGGGCAGAAGTACCAATGACGTTCGCGACGTGTAAGATGTAACGTGACGTCACTGGACTGCTGCCATTACTGTTCGAGGGAGCTAAAATCAAAATACTGCGAATTTTGCGTGTTTTCACTTTTTTCATGGATTGTCAGTCATAATGAGTTGCGAAAATGCTGTTGTCGTTTGTAAAGGGGCTAATTACTGCCATGGCATCCACTGCAGTAGTAACAGCAAAGACACCATCGAGCCGAGGACGGGTACAATCGTCTGATTCCATCGGTGAATTTTGCGTCTTTTTATTGCATCACAGTACAAAATATTCTCTCGAAATTTATGTAACACTTGGGTCACTATCTCATACTGGAGCAGATCTAGGCTCTTAAGGAGTGGCTGAGCAACAAAATAGCAGACCAGAGACTGGGGTAACAAAATGAAAAAGCTGTCAATTTAATGACAAAATTCACTTGAACATAAAAACTATTCACAGCTATGTGTCACACATTCATACAATTAGATATACTGAAATCCATGGTTTGAATCCCTTTTTTGATACCAATTAGGTTGTTTAGGTTCAGGTTTCTAATTAGTTTAGTCAATTATCTATTTTATATTTTCCAATTAAGATGAAAGCGGTCTATATTTTTCCTAGGATAACAGTCTACTTTATCAAGCTAGACCTATTTTGTGTCAGTTATTTTATCCTCTGAGTTAACTATTTTTAGTTTCAGGTGAATCAGGTAAGTCTACACTCTAAAATCCCTTTTTCAGGTAAGTTGACCCTTTGAGATTAAACCTTGCAGGAAAAACCATTCAAATTCACCATTCAACTCAAAACACCAATATACAGTCAGTAACATTAACAATTTAACCTTAATAAATGCAATGTTACACTTAACAGGGTATCCCTTTCTTTTCAGTTCAGTGTCAACAGTTCAGTTAAAGTCTCACTCTGAGTGAGGTCCGATGGTGTTCATATATTTTAAATGAGCACGGTTTCAGACTTACATTCAAGGGCGGGGGCTGGGGGAGGTGGGTCTCTTGAGGGCATTAACATTCTTTCCCCCCCCTTTTTTAAAAAAAGATTTCGTAACGTAGATAAGTCCCAACTGGTTGACTCTACGTCAGCATTGGCTTTGCAAGGTTCAGGGCTGATTTAAAACAATAGATGGCATATTGGGCCATTTTCAACCCATGAAATGCTGATTTTTACAAATTTGCTAAGAAATGTCAATATTAACACCAGCATTGATGTGTTTCATCGCTGAACAGTCATATCATTCTGTTAACAACTGAAAAAACACATTTGAATCTTATACCTCTTTACCAATACAAATCCAATGGCAACAAATTCATAGTTAGACATTTTTGTTCTCTCTTCCTCACCAACATCCGCCCACACACACCTGTAGAGGGATGACAATCATGAAGATCTTCTTTTCCTTGTCAGAAAGGATATACTTAACAAAAGCCCAGCCAGTGCCAATCAGCGCCAACGTAATGAACAGGAGGGCACCTTTAAGCCTGGAAAGCATAAACAAAGGCTGAGGATATAAAACTTATTTTAAATGGTAACCACTCTACTTAAGGGCAAACCCCCACTCCACACGCAGTCTCACTTACAGGTGTGTGATGTAGTACATGACGGCCCAGCCTTCAATAGGATGCCCCTCAGTGTTGATAAAGTGATAGTTGATCTGTGAAGCACCAACAAAAAAGATTTGCACACACAATTAATCGGGGACTGAGGTTGTAAGCAACCCTTAATGAGTGCAATATTCAGTAAACAAAAAGCAAGAAAATAGATATGGGATAATTCATCCTTGCGAGAGGCTAGAGGTTGACAAACAGCATAGAAAAGACAAACATCAACGGCAACTCAGAGACCAAATCACTGTGACAACAGAAGAATGGAGACTGGACATAAACGTGAACAAAACATAGGCAAACATAACCGCAACAAAACAAAACCAGGGGATTACAGTCATAATTATGAAATTATAAATGGATGAGGAATGATGCTGTAGCTTGCCCTGTTTTTGGGATATTAATGCACTTACACTATGGAAGACCAAAGAGATGGATTTGGTGAAGGCCAGCGCTGCCATCAGCCAGTGGATCTTGAAGACACTGTACCTGCAAACAAAAATGACATGAGAGTTGTTTCATAGGGAATACAATGGCCCGATGTAAGCGACTGTATTAAGGAGATTAGTAACATAAAAAAAGGATATTTTTAAAAGGATATCATCTTTGGTTTCAGTTTATTTTCACACCAGAGTACGAGTTTGACTTTTTCTCTACTTTTTTCTTCCTCTGCTTCATAAAGTCAGCATTTTCCAATTAAATTTTTTGACCTGAAATGAGGGTGGTATTTCAACAGAGTAGTAAAACTGACTATCCAGGCGGTGGGGGGGGGCCAAGACTGTATTACATGACTATTTTGAGGGAGAAAATCTATAAAGTATTTTTCTTTCTTTTTTTTGGGGGGGGGGCATATCACATCCACCCTGCATTGTCATTAAAGACAGGAAGAGCTTACGTACATTGTATTTCTAACACATGTGGGGATCAGCGCATTAAACCAATAAAATATGATCTGAGTAGAAAGGGAAGGCATGGCGTTCTGTAACAGCACTGCCCCCTTAACCCCCCTCATTCTGTCCTCTCGATTTCCACCTCTTCAACCAAAACCGAGTGGGTGGAAACAGGCTAAAAACAAGTGTTTATTACTCTTTAATCAACTGCATGAAAAATCTTTCAACACCAATATCCAAAATTTCAACCGCTGAGTTGAAGATGATGCAAGTCCTAATCACAGCACTCTAAAATCTGGTGTTGACATTTGCCCCTCCCCCTCCATCAAAAACAAAATTGTGCTGATTTAAAACCAAACTTATAGCACAACAAATACTTCGGAAACCTCTGACCTGATTCAGGATTTACTGTATGAGATGTGTTGATGAAGTATTGGTCTGCAACACAGCTTTACATGGCATTTTTGAACAATTCTGAAAATGTTTTAAAAATGCGACAAAATGTACAATGTTGTAATTATATACTGCGTGTTAAATTTGTTATTTTTACAAACAACTTGCCTGGAGTAGCATAAGGTTTTAGATTCAAGAGATGTAAGATATTATACTCGCATTCTGGTGTGAAAATAAACTGAAACCAGAATTTGGACGATGCTGGTCTCTCTTCCTCGGCAATCCAGGCAGAAGATATTGGACATTTTATGATCTGAGTTGACCATCATGTTAAACTGATCATTAGTGTAGTACAGACAGTTGTTGAAGAAGTTATTTTTTGGGTCAATATCATTTTCCATATCCTGTGATTTGTGTTCGGAATATCCAAACGTCATTAATTTCCCTTTTTCATGTTCTCTAATCCTTGCTGTTAGCTGATCATCAATGTCTCCAGCCGGAGAAGAAAGATTACTGTCTGGTCTGGTCATGGTTGTGTGTAATGTTTTTAAGCGCTCTGAGTGGCTGTTGCAGCTAGAAAAGCGCAATAAAAATGCAAGTTGATTGACTGATTGATACTCTGGCCATGCCTCTATGTGCAGCATTCATCCTAGACTCACCCTGCACTTGAAACTGATACCCCTTTCCCACTGGCCAAAAAACCCGCTAACATCCGCCTTTGGTGGTCAATGTTACATTGACCAAAGGCGGATGTTAGCGGGTTTTTTGGCCAGTGGGAAAATGCCAAAAGTGAAAAGTTCCCTCGGGGTTCGAGTTTGAAAATACTGAAGTGTACTATGTATAACCTGAGAAAAACCAACATCCCCCAAAAGGCTTTGACAATAGTTGTGGGCAAAATTTCACCTCATTATGGTTAAGGAAAAAATACTAGAAACTCAAAAATAATCAAAATCCCTACAATTTGTGAAGGTGAGGGTTCTCAAATTAACTCTCCTTGCTGAACTGAAGGAATTTAATGAATGGGCCGCTAACGTGTATGCATAAGTACCTGTGCTTCATGAGAGTGTAAACCCAGACCATGGCTGCAGTGAAGAAGATTCCAGCCATACAAATATAAAGGCGAGACAGGGGAATTTCTGCTGCAGACAGATAGCCACCTGGATTCTTTTCCGTTACCTCTACCTGCAGGGTGCATGTATACATTAGCACACATATGCATGTATGTGCACAAAAGAGAATCACGCAAAAAATAGAGAAGACCTCAACTTACATTGAGAGAGTAGGGCAGGTCAACCCCGGGCAACCTGTTTTGACAGTAGTGAAAGTTGAGGTTGTACAGACCCTCAGCCACCAACCCAACCATCATGTGAAACTATGGAAGAGGATGAGACCAGAAAAAGTTTAATGTTATACTCAAAAGGAACTGTGAGAGTGTTTCATTGCCCTCTTCAAAATCAATGCAATTAGATTACTAATCCAAAAGTAGGAGGCAATTTTTGCTAGTTTGTGCCTTACGAAATAGATTAATTTGGGTGAAAGGATTTGTCATTTGATCTCCTTAAACATTAAAGCTGGGTTTGGCAACTTTCTTTCAGTGTTATTTGTGAAAAATGTAATATCCTTCTTACAGCTACGAGTAATTCAACTGGTCTGAGAGAAAGCCAAGCATCTGGGCTCTGTTTTTGTGAAACTGGGCACATGCACAAGTGCAGGTGCACATTAGCATGCCAAATATATTTTTGGTAATTCGGTGATTGCAGCCCTGGCACAATGTAGCACAGTTGATAAAGAGTTTGGATTAGGTTGAATGCATTAGGGGCGTTGGGACAGGCTTCGCCTTGGCCAATCAAATCAGCTCCTCTCATACTCTTTAAATGCGCACTGGTGCAGCATATTATCATTTTCCCGATGGATGAAGAAGTAAGCTTATTAGAACCACTTTGCGTCGATTAACCTGGAAGTATAAAATCCAGAGGCAATAAATTCTTTCCCCATACCGCTGCTGTCTTCCAATTATATACATCATCCTTATAGATGGTGACAAAAAATATACATTTGAAGCAGCATGCAAGAAGATCATTATTAAACAACATGCCTTAACTCACAAATAGACTATAGTGTTGCCACGTAGTGCACAAACCATAGAGATTGACAATGGACACACTAGTATAATTCAGAGCAACGTTTCCCAACCCAGTCCTCAAGGAACCCCTATCCTGCAGATTTTCATGTAACCCTGCATAGGTAGCCCTGCTTGTACTTACTCAACCAATCATCTCACAGCACTTATTTATGCAAGGTGTGCAAGATCTGACATAATTCATTGCCGATTGGTTGAATAACTACAAACAGGTACCTATTCAGGGTTGCAAACAAAATCTGCAGGATAGGGGTTCCTTGAGGACTGGGTTGGGAAACACTGATCTAGAGCAGGGGTCGACAACCTTTTGGATGTCCTGTGCCACTTTAAAGTAAAAAAAATAAAATATTACAGACCCGAATGCCAGTTCATTTTCACAATGAGCATTTACGTATTTGCTTATTTACTGCTGCTGCTCGTCTCCCTGTCTAGATTCTGCATGCCAAAAGATTTGATGATCTGTTCATCAACAAAACAAGCTTGTGAAATTGGTACCATTACATTGCTAAAACATCGAGCAGAACAAGGTCACAAAGGTCAGTAAGAAAAAGTCACCTTTCTAGGGCACAAGATCTCTAAAAAAATTAAAAATTAAAAAAAGTAAACATTGAGCTCAAAACGAGAAGCCATCCTCCAAATTTGAAAACCTTACACTAAGAAACAACTGATGTCATTTTTTGGGATGACACGCTATTGTATACAGGGGATCTGTGATTACGTGATTACATGTAGATGTGTGTGTGTGTGTGTGTGTGTGTGTGTGTGTGTATGTGTGGAGGCTCCACTATTGACTATCATGTATGGCCATGGACTAACACCAACTGACAATGTGACGTAGATAGAGGCTGCTGATGCAGCTCTCATTCAATTGAAACCGACTTTGACTACCACGCCCATGTTGGGACTGCCCGACCCTGACAGAACATTCACACGGAATGTGGATGAAAAGGCGGGCTTTATGACTTCTGTTCTGTTACAAGAACATGGGGGAAAGCAGCGACCCGTGGCATATTTTTCCTCAAAACTAGATATTGTAGCATTGGACCTGTCTCTCTGTGTCAGAGTAATAGTGGCAGCAGGAAAAGCCATATTTGCGTCATAGGATACAGTCGGGTATCAGAAAGTCACACTATTAGTACCTTATTCAGTGGCCTCTCAGCATACAGAAAATTTGCTATATATGTACAGTGGGGAAAATAATTATTTGATCCCTTGCTGATTTTGTAAGTTTGCCCACTTACAAAGAGTGCAACAGCCTATAATTTTAAGCGTAGGTTCATTTTAACAGTGAGAGACAGAATATGACCAAAAAAAGTGGAATAAGACGTTGTATGAATTTTATGAATTTATTTGCATATTTTTGGTCCAAAATAAATATTTGAACCCCTGGACAAACACTATGTTAATATTTAGTAAAAAAGCCATTATTGGCCAGCACAGATGTCAAACGGTTTTTATAGTTTCTGACAAGGTTTGTGCACATTTCGGCAGGGATGTTGACCCACTCCTCCCTGCAGACAAGCTCCAAATCATTCAGGTTTCGAGGTTGTCGCATGGCAACCCGAATTTTAAGCTCCCTCCAAAGATTTTCGATTGGATTCAGGTCTGGAGACTGGCTAGGCCATTCCAGAAGCTTGATGTGCTTCTTCTTCAGCCACTCTTTGGTTGCTTTGGCAGTGTGCTTTGGGTCGTTGTCGTGTTGGAACACCCATCCACGACCCATCTTCAGCGCTCTCACTGAGGGAAGGAGGTGTTGGTCCAGAATTCCACGGTACATGGCCCCGTCCATCCTCCCCTCAATGTGATGGAGTTGTCCTGTCCCCTTGGCTGAAAATCACCCCCAAAGCATGATGTTGCCACCCCCATGCTTGACGGTGGGGATGGTGTTCTTTGGGTTGTAATCCGTGTTCTTCACCCTCCAACCACGGCGAGTTGAGTTGAGCCCGACAAGTTCTATTTTGGTCTCATCCGACCACATCACCTTCTTCCAGGCCTCTTCTGAGTCGTCCAGGTGTTCATTGGCGAACTTAAGACGGGCCTGTACATGTGCCTTCTTGAGCAGTGGGACCTTGCGTGCACTGCAGGATTTTAATCCATGACGGCGTAGTGTGTTACTAACAGTTTGCTTTGTAACTGTGGTCCCAGATGCCTTCAGGTCATTAACCAGTTCCCCCCTTGTGGTTCTGGGATGATTCCTCACCGTTCGCATGATCAGGGACACCCCAAGAGGCGAGATCTTGCGTGGAGCCCCAGACCAAGGGAGGTTGGCGGTGGTGTGGTGTTCCTTCCATTTCCTGATAACTGCACCGACAGTTGTTACTTTCTCTCGAAGATGCTTTCCAATTCTCTTGTAGCCCATCCCAGCCTTGTGCAGGTCTACAATCTTGTCCCTGGTGTCCTTAGACAGCTCTTTGGTCTTGCCCATGATAGAGATGTGGAAATCTGATTGATTGGGTGTGGACAGGTATCTTTTGTACAGGTAACGAGGTGATGCAGGTGTATTTTATGTGGGTAATTAGTTGGGATCGGGGGTGCATCTTAAACAAAAACTAACTGGTGTGTGGGAGCCAGAATACTTGCTGTTTGGTAGGGGATCAAATACTTATTTTTCTAAATCAGGTGGTTATTAATTTTTATAAATTCATATGATGTGATTTTCTGGAATTTTCTTTGGGATTCCATCTCTCACTGTTAAAATGTATATATGATTAAAATTATAGACTGTTGCATTCTTTGTAAGTGGGCAAACCTACAAAATCAGCAAAGGGTCAAATAATTATTTTCCACACTATCATTATCAGGATGTGAAATTACTTATATAGTGATATGAGATTTTGGTCATATCACAAAACCCTATTCACCTGTAAATAAAAAAGTGCTTCGCAACATAAATGCTGGGGTAACTAAGATTCACTGAATTTTTTTTTTACATGCACAGATTATCAACTGTGATACAAGTTGTCAATTACAATAGCCAAACCCAGGCATGCATGTGAATCTGGTGTACAGGCAGTGCTGCCCGTGGACTACAATACCCATAACTGCTCAACCTCACAGGTGATCTCTTACCAACCATCTCAACTCTCACTGTAGTATTATTGGTTGCAGTAATACTGTATCTGTTGATGCACTTTCACCCATAAAACCACAGCAGATTTGAAATTCGCTCTCACTGTGGGTTGTGCACATCACAAGCACTGTAAGAGAGTCCCTTTCTGCAGAAGAACAAAGGGCCACGTGTCTTCACATTACCGCTAGTCATAGTTTTATTGGAAGTTAACCTAGTCTTGTCCATCTGCTAATCAACTGTTATAACCGTCCATCCATTATCCAAACCGCTTATCCTTCTCTCAGGGTTATAGGGATGCTGGAGCCTATCCCAGCAGTAATTTGGCAGCAGGCGGGGAGACACCCTGGACTTGCTGCCAGGCCATCACAGCCCCCCCCCCCCACACACACACACATTCACACCTTAGGACAATTTAGTATGGCCAATTCACCTGACCTACATGTCTTTGGAATGTGGGAGGAAACCGGAGCAGACACGGGAAGAACATGCAAACTGCACACAGAGGACGACTCGGGACGACCCCCAAGGTTGGACTACCCCGGGACTCAAACCCAGCACCTTCTTGCTGTGAGGCAACCACACTAACCACTGCACCACTGCTGTTATAACCGGTCAAGTTTTCCTGCAAGACATGTAGTATCGAGAGACAGAGCGCTGTGGTTTTTCAGTTGCTCAAAGAAAAGAGACTTCATTTTTCTTGAAGCCCGCTTTTCGACGCCGGATAGCCCAAAAAAGAAACTGTCTTCCCGAACCCGTGCTGTTTGTCAGACAACGGGGACTGATCATCGCAAGAATGGTCAAGTAAGGCTTTGCATTAGTTTTAGCAATTGGTCTGATTATCTCATGTGAGAAAAGTCTTTGTTAGTTGAAATCATTCATTATCTAGAAACACACTGTGATTCTAGTAGAAAGTGTTACATAGGCTGATCATTAGTTTTATTTTTTTCCCCCTTCAATCTTTCTTTTGTTTTAATCTCCCCTTGTCACTTGAGAAAAATACTATGGTTGAATTCATTTGCTATTCAGTTACGCACACTGATCCATATAGATTTTGCTAGACAGACCATCTTCTTTCTATTGTTAATTTGTTACTTTCATTTTGGGTTCTTTTATTTGCTACCTTGGCAGATAGAGAGAGAGAGATTGTGTGCATAATCTCCCTCTCTTTCACGGATTTTCTTTTTGTCTTAACCTTACCACATTCTTTGCTGTGTGCCATCTTGCCTACAAGGCATGCGCAGCCTTCCTTCCTCTCTCTCTCACACACACACACACACACACACACAATGTGCACAGCCTCAATATCTCATATCACCCTTTGCGCCTTGATCATTACATTGCTGCTCATATCGATTGTACCTGATCAGTATTAGTTAGATCACTGGACAAAGATTTTGCTTCCTGAACACTTTTGGGTGTTTTTTATGGATTTTGGGCTGCTGATCACGAAAATCACCTTAAAGTTTTTCCATCACATACCGTTTTGGAGATATAACCTATTTTTGTGATTTCCCGTCACATTTTAAGTCTACTAGTATATTGCCCACAAAGCAAGCTGTTTTGGTAAGTCCAAGCGTGCCTGGGCATGCACTGAGTGTAGGTGCTATGCAAATATTGTCTTAGGCATGCTTGGGCATGCTTAGTCAGGTTAGATGCTGGCAGATAGGTTATAAAAGCTGCTCACATTTACAGATGCTGTTTGGACACATGTTGATGCACATGTTCTTCAGGCAATAGCATAGTGAGTATACTGAACAAAAGGATTTATTGTCTTCAGGAAGATTTAATACGCAGAAATGTCTTGTCAATTCTGCAACAGCCGCGATACATCCTGTTACAACTGTGGCAAGTATACATACACGTAAAGCTGAAAGACGCACGATGACTGCACTTATTAAGCAAGGGAGGTAAAATTGGTGACAAAGAGAAACCCTGGGCTCTTTGTTGTGCAACATGTGCAGTCAACCTGAGAGCTTGGCTCAGTGGTACTGCCATTTGCAGTCCCAATGATAATGGCGAGAACAGAAGGATCATGTGACTGACTGTTACTTCTGTCTGACTAATGTATCTGGCTTCTCTACTAAAAATAAGAACTCTACTGAATACCCAAATGTACCTTCAGCCATGAGACCGGTGCCACATGATGACAGTTTGCCAGTACTGAAGCCACCAGAGACATGGAGCCTAGATGAGGCAGATGAAGATGCCACAATGCATGAACCAGATGTGGAAAATGACACTGATCCAGATGCTGAACCCTTTATGCCTGGTTATCTTCATCTGACAACACAGTCAGAATTGCATGACCTGGTCAGGGACTTAGATCTGTCAAAAGCTAAAGCAGAACTACTTGGTTCAAGATTGCAAGGACGGGGTTTCCTGCCACCAGGTACAAACATTTCTATCTTTCGGAAGCATCAAGAGCTTTTAACAAACTTCTTTACACATGCTGACAACCTCTTTCTGCACTGACACTGATGGATTTTTCATGGCTTTGGGTTGTGTGCATGACCCACAACAATGGCGTCTTTTTATAGATTTGTCAAAGTTAAGTCTGAACACTGTCCTGTAACACAATGGCAACGTCCACCCTTCAGTACCCACTGGCTATGCAGTACACATGAAAGAAACCTACAATAACATGGAACTGTTGTTGAAACACATTCAGTACAACAATTACAACTGGAACATCTGTGGTGATCTAAAAGTATTGGCACTGCTACTAGGAATGCAGCTTGGATATACAAAGTACTGTTGTTTCCTTAGTGAATGGGATAGCCATGCTAAAGAGTCACATTACATTTAAAAGAACTGGCCCCTCCATAAGCATTTCATTCCAGGGCAGAAAAGTGTGGCGCATAAACCACTTGACGACCCAACAAATATATTTCTGCCTCCTCTTCATATAAAACTCTGAACAAAGAAGGTGATATATTTTGCTATTTGAGACAGATGTTTCCAAGAATAACTGATGCCAAGATTAAGGAAGGCGTTTTTGTTGGTCCACAAACCAGACAGGTCATCAATGACAGGGAGACAGAAGATCTGCTAGTGGGGCCAGAGAAAATAGCATGGAAGGCATTTAAGCATGTTGTTGAGGACTTTCCTGGCAACAACAGAGCACCAAACTACATTGAGCCGCTTCACAACATGCTTAAAGCATACAAAACCATGCAGTGCAACATGTCATTGAAAATTCATTTTCGGCATTCACACTTGGACTTTTTCCCTGCTGATCTTGGTGCAGTCAGTGACAAACATGGTGAAAGATTCACCAGGACATTGCGACCATGGAAAAGAGATATCAGGGCAACTGGAATCCATCAATGCTGGCCGACTATTGTTGGACACTGACATGAGAGGCACCAGATGCCGAGTACAAACGAAAATCAGCTGCTAAACATTCTTTTTTTTTTTTATAAATTTATTTCTGATTTTTCCCTTTTTTCTCCCAATTTAGTGGCCAATCGATCCCTATTTTAATTCAAACACCCACCCTCGCATTGTATGCGTTCGCCAACTGCATCTCTCCGGCCGGCAGTCTCGAAGGAGACCGCCTCGCCACTTTCGTGACAAGGCGACTCCAAGCCGAACCACTGTTTCTTCCGACACACACAGAGACGCATTCACGTGACGAACACAAGCCGACTCCGCCCCCCTCCCGAAGACAGCGTTGCCAATGATCGCTGCTTCGTCGAGTCCGGCCATAGTCGGATCTGACGAGACCGGGGCGCGAACCCCGGTCCCCAGTGGGCAACTGCATCGACACAGAGCCGATGCTTAGACCGCTACACCACCGCGGACCCCTGCTGCTAAACATTCTAAGCTCAGTTGAACTAACACAATGTGTCAGTATCATTATGCAATTAAACATGTTAAATTCAATAAAAGTTATTTTAACGTTTCTCCAAATTCCTACATGAGACAGCAAATCAGAAATGATTTTTGTGTTCAGCTTGACATTGTCTACCATAATCTCTTGGGTTTTTTTTTCAGGAAGCAAAATGTTTGAAAAAACTTGTTGTCCAGTGAATTAGTGTTGATTAGCATTAGTCTTTGATTGTTCTAACTGTTTTCATTGAAGCAAGTTGTTGTCCTGCCTGTTTTGTGACAATATTTATTGATGCCTTCCCCTGCCAAAGTACTCTAATCCATGCAACACTGATTATTCCATCAACTTCAGTAGTTTAATTATAAAATATTAAACACCAAACGTAATGCTTAATAAATATGAGACTGATTCCTGAGACCAATTTTATTAAACTGATTTTATGGAATGATTTAATTATTCTATCAATTTTATTAGTTTAATTATAAAATATTAAACACTTAAATTAGTGATAGATACATTTTTGAGACTGATTTGATGACCCTGTTGTACCCACACTGGTTTGGAGGAAGGGGTTACTGGAAGGAAGGAAGAAGCAGAGCAAGGGGAGGGGGGATGGATTTTTGGGGGGTGTAGTGTTAAAATTGGTAACTTCTCCAAAGTTGCCAGCCCCAGCTTTCATAGTATTACAAAACGTTTTGTTCAACCGGGGTCTCGAACATATATTTTTCAAGTTCAAATCTCCTTGTATACATAAAGTATGAACATGTATGTTAAGATTGTTTGAAGGTTGGCATACTCACACTGAAGTTGTAGGAGCCATTAACGTTGTCCAGAGCTAAGGTCATTTGGTTGGTCTTTCCCAGCTGGAGACAAGTGGAGGTTAGACATTATTTTCATGAGTACAGCTATTACTCTCAGCACATGCAAGCACGTGCACACACCCAAACACGTTCATCTTTATTGTCACGTGTATCTGTATACAATGAAACCTCACCTCGAACACAGTTTCCTCTCCTTTTCTCAAAACTTCTAAAGCAGGTTTGGGTTTATCTTGTTGGCTTTCCACAAGCCTTTTAACCTTCTTAGTGTTCTGTCCTTCTTCATTCACCTTTGTCCCTATGTTAGTTTTATTATTTTCTGGTATTTTGTCATCTCCAGGGTTTGGGTTGCCAGCATGAGCAGGAAGACTCTCTCTCAGACCTAAAGGACACAAGCATCCAAATTACCATCAGGTCCCTTAGCACCATCTAATTAAATGGCCAAGTGATTGACTTTGGAGCAAAAATTCAGGTTCCAGCACAATTAGTTTTGGAGACTGAAAGTATGTTGGATTTTGCCATTATACAGCCATTCAGCATTCAAGATGGTTCCTTAGGAACTACAAAATTTTTATCAGATGGAAATTATAAATTACAAAATGATCTCACTGATTCTTTCTTGCTCTGGTTATGTGAGCAATGTGGCTGTGCTGGGGAGTAACGTGCAGGCTCATTAGCTCTAATAATTTCTGTAACATCAAGAGAAACTGACCTTCGTCTTTGGCAGGCAGCATGTCTGACTTAACTTTGGCTGTCAAGTGGTTGTCTTGGTCACCCAAACATCTCACATTGACACTGCACAAATGCACACATGTAAAAACCAAGAACTGGACTGTAAAATCTACTTTTGTATTGTACAATTCAACAGTGGCACTCGAGATACATACCTGAGTTTATTAACATCAATGATGAAGAGGATGAGGGGCTCATTGTTGGTTGACTTTGAGAGAGAGAGTGGGCATGTCTCTGTTTCCTCTGCCTGAAGGAAAATAAATTTCAAAACAAAAAATATTACACAATGTCAAAGGTTTTGTGCCCAGCATATAGCTCACTAGACACCAATATAATGGCATTCACTGTCAGCATCCTGCATTGTCTAGTAAGTCATAATTATCTTGTCTTGATCTATCAGAATCGCTTTTATTTATATTTTACACATTTTGACTTTATCTTCTTTCCAGGTTTGCACTGTACATCACTTGGCTTTTCTATAAATACAAAACATTTGGACATTCATATAAAATACACCTGCCTTAAAATGGCCCCCAGAAATTAGTGTCCCCCCATGTAATCTCAAGACTATTTCAGATATTTTGAGCTTGATGTACATACAGTGTAAGTAAGAACTCCAGTTACACGAGACTTGGACAGACTGAATCCAACCTAGAAAGGGAAACATGAGTTTGTACCAGCGTCACAAAAAGGCATCATATCAGATGCTCATTAGCAAATAAAGAAATAAACAAATACATGAATAAATAGGAGAATACCCAGGTTCAGTCTGAACAGTGTAATGTGTAAAAGTTTAACATAATGTAACAGTAATAGGCAAAAGAAAAATATAAGTTACCCTATCAACTGACTCAACCATCTAGCTAGCGTAGTAATTAAGAATAAGGCTGTATGGTCTGGAGAAGAGTTAATATTCACTATGTTTGGAGTCACGTTTAGTTTGCTAAAAAATTTAAAGGATATTTCCTTCTTTCTTTTTTGTTACAATCTGGGACTTATTTTTACAGCTTTTCCCATTGTGCAATCTAGGTTATGATGTCATTTTACACACAGACTTCATTTTAGAGATCTGGGACATGGAACCACAGCTGTTCACAGTTTTACAACGGTGTCTTATGGTACCACAGATTACAAGTGTCAGACATGTTTCAACAAGTACAATTAAACCCAACTGTTTAAAATACACATTTGGAAGTGACAGTTAAAAGCTATGACTTGAAATTTCCAATCTTATCAAAGGTCGATTGCACTGCTGAGCTACTTCCTTTTCAACTTCCAGCAATGACCAGCCTACACTTAACCGTAGATTGCAGTATTCATCAACTAACTACCCGGCCAGCACCATTGGGAAGTCACAGATAATGGACAATTCTGTATACAGTCTTGACTAAGCCACTGTTGTTTAAAGGACAGGTGAAAGGATCATATTCTGTTACCCCATAAAACACCAATATAACAGTGAGTATGGTCCATTTTTTATGTATGCTCAATAATCCAGTTAAGGAAATACCAGAAAGTTGAATCAGCTCATCTGGACACAGTGTTTCTTGAGAAACGTTTTATCACTCATCTAAGTGACCTCTTCAGTCTCAACTGACTGCAGGTATCCCTACCCTTATAAACAATACAGGAATCAGGAACAATGTATTTGTCATTTCATCTTATGTACTACAGCCTGGCGGCCTGTCCAAGGTGTCTCCCCGCCTGCCACCCAATGATTGCTGGGATAGGCTCCAGCATCCCCATGACCCCAATTGGGATAAGCAGCTTGGATAATGGATGGATGGATGGATCTTATGTACTACATACACAAAAGAAACGAAATTCCGTTTCCCTCAGCCCACAGCTGTGCAACACAAAAGACAAAAACACATATCCAAAAACCTCCAAAAACAACATCACTAAAAACATACAGAACACAGCCTTGAGGGGCACCTGTGCTGAGAGTCAGGGTGGAGGAGGTGTGGTCTGTTGGTCAGGAAGGCCAGGGTCCAGTTACAAAGGGAGGGGTTGAGGCCAAGAGGGAAGAGTTTGGTGGTTAGTTTGGTGGGGATGATAGTATTAAAAGTAGAGCTGTAATCTATGAACAGCATCCGGATGTATGTGCTGTTAATGTTAAGTTCAAGGTGGGTCAGAATGCAGGGCAGTGGCGCCCTGTGTAGACCCTTTGGGATGGTAGGTGAACTGATGTGGGTCGAATGTGTGTGTGTGGGGGTAGTGTTTTTGATGTGAGCAAGAACCAGTCTCTCAAAGGACTTCATGGCAATGGGGGTGAGTGCTGTGGGTCAGTAGTCATTCAGACATGTGGGTGTTGATTTCTTCGGTTTTTTTTATTTTTATAGATTTGTTGATTTCTTCAAGACCACCTCTATCAGGAATGATAGAGGTGGTCTTGAAGCTGTTGTCAAAACAGTCCTGGAGTTCAGAGACTGCTCCTTCTGGCCAGACATTAATTGTCTTCAATGCTGGCTTGATCCGTTCTATGAGGGGTTTGTATGCTGGGACCAGGAACAGGCAGAGGTGGTCAGACTGCCCTAGGTGGGGGCAGGGACTAGCCTTGTACGAGTCCTTAATATTAGTATAAAGATGGTCCAGGGTGTTTTGTCCCCTAGTGGGGGACAGCGAGAGAGGTGGAGGGGATTAAGTGGTTGGATTTCACTTTTTTTGTTACTCGCCATGTGGCGGGTAGGCTTCTGAGCTTTACTCGCCAATCAGAAAATCTACTCGCATTTGGCGGGTGGCGAGTGTTAATTTCGGACCCTGCGAGGAAGGGTTGGACGCCATTGGTTTTCTGAGCAAAAACTTGCTGAAGTGGATACCTTCATTGGGAGAATGGGTTATCTGCAGACAGAGCCCACAGACTTTACAGCAGAGTTAGCACAGATGCTAACCGGCCTTGCAAGCTGACCTTCAATCTGCTGGACTACTCTGACTGTCAAGCCATTTTGAAGGGAGCTAGAGCTCAACCCATTAGGCATAACAAGTAAACCTTACTGTTCTTCCCGGATTACAGCAGAGAAACGATGAACAAATGGAAGGAGTTCACCCCGGTCCACAAGAGGATGATCTCGCTTGGGCTCCAGTCGTTCCTGCTTTACCCGGCCCAGCTGAAAATCACCTATCGTGGGCACACCATCAACCTTGGGATGCCACACGAAGCCAAGAAGTTTCTTCAAAACACCTTTCAACCTCCACCAGCCCTGCAATATCAAGAAATGGCTGCTTTGCTCCAAGAGCTGGACAACAGCAACAAGATGGACGCCTTGTCACCGCCACCGTGAGTTAATGTTGCCCGCAGCTAAACGATCTTGTGACATTATGCTGTACACCGTGACTACCTGCTAAAATTTAGCTATTCAATAGTGATGGGACTTGGACTGACGTTGCTATTGCTCACTCTTTAGGGCTGTTTATTCCTCACATTGCTTAACAAAGCTTGTTGAAGTTAATGCCGTTCTGCTGTGCTGATACTTTAGTTCTGATAGTTTATGTTATAGGGTCTGAATTGTTCACATCACGCATTGTTCACTCTTGAGGGGGGTCAATCTTCCTAATGTTTAGATAAGTTGGTTGATATTTATGATGTTCTGTTATGTGTTTTACATCGTGTTTTTTTTCATGGACTGAAGAGCCCAGTGCTGAAGCTATTTGTGTACTTTGTGTATTATGCCAATTTCAACATCTCTTCTGTGGGTTTTTTTTTCTGTTTGTTTTCTGTTGTTTATTGAACATCATGAGACATAGGAGGGGAGAGGGGTGGTGAGGAGTGGCCTTGCAGTACGCGTGCCATAGGAATGAGGAATGACTAGTGCATGTTCCATGCAAACCTTAGGTGTTACAAGGACCTGGTGATTTGCCCGTTTGTATATACAGTGCATCCGGAAAGTATTCACACCCCTTCACTTTCCCCACATTTTGTTATGTTACAGCCTTATTCCAAAATGGATTAAATTCCTTTTTTTTCCTCATCAATCACACACAATACCCCATAATGACAAAGTGAAAAAGGTTTTGTAGAATTTTTTGCAAATTTATTAAAAATAAAAAACTGAAATATTGCATGTACATAAGTATTCACACCCTTTGCTATGACACTCAAAATTGAGCTCAGGTTCATCCTGTTTCCACTGATCATCCTTGAGATGTTTCTACATCTTGATTGGAGTCCACCTGTAGTAAATTCAATTGATTGGACATGATTTGGAAAGGCACACACCTGTCTATATAAGGTCCCACTGTCGACAGTGCATGTCTGAGCAGAAACCAAGCCATGAGGTCAAAGGAATTGTCTGTGGACCTCCGAGACAGAATTGTATCGAGGCACAGATCTGGGGAAGGGTACAAAAAATTTCTACAGCTTTGAAGGTCCCGAAGAGCACAGTGGTCTCCATCATTCGTAAATGGAAGAAGTTTGAATCCACCAGGACTCTTCCTAGAGCTGGCTGCCCAGCCAAACTGAGCAATCGGGGGAGAAGGGCCTTGGTCAGGGAGGTGACCAAGAACCCGATGGTCACTCTGACAGAGCTCCAGCGTTGCTCTGTGGAGATGGGAGAACCTTCCAGAAGGACAACCATCTCTGCAGCACTCCACCAATCAGGCCTTTATGGTAGAGTAGCCAGACGGAAGCCTCTGCTCAGTAAAAGGCACATGACAGCCCGCTTGGAGTTTGCCAGAAAGCACCTAAAGGACTCTCAGACCATGAGAAACAAGATTCTCTGGTCTGATGAAACCAAGATTGAACTCTTTGGCCTGAATGCCAAACGTCACGTCTGGAGGAAACCAGGCACCTCTCATCATCTTGCTAATACCATCCCTACAGTGAAGCATGGTGGTGGCAGCATCATGCTGTGGGGATGTTTTTCAGTGGCAGGAACTGGGAGACTAGTCAGGATCGAGGGAAAGATGAATGGAGCAAAGTACAGAGAGATCCTTGATGAAAACCTGCCCCAGAGCGCTCAGGACGGTTTACCTTTCAACATGACAACGACCCTAAGCACACAGCCAAGACAACGAAGGAGTGGCTTCGGGAGAAGTCTGTGAATGTCCTTGAGTGGCCCAGCCAGAGCCCAGACTTGAAACCCCATTGAACATCTCTGGAAAGACCTGAAAATAGCTGTGCAGCGACGCTCCCCATCTAACCTTACAGAGCTCAAGAAGATCTGCAGAGAAGAATGGGAGAAATACCCTAAATATAGGTGTGCCAAGCTTGTAGCTTCATACCCAAGAAGACTTGAGGCTGTAATCGCTGCCAAGGGTGCCTCAACCAAGTACTGAGTAAAGGGTGTGAATACTTATGTACATGCAATATTTCAGTTTTTATTTTTAATAAATTTGCAAAAATTTCTACAAAACCTTTTTCGCTTTGACATTATGGGGTATTGTATGTAGATTAATGAGAAAAAAAAGGAATTTAATCCATTTTGGAATAAGGCTGTAACATAACAGAATGTGGGGAAAGTGAAGGGGTGTGAATACTTTCCGGATGCACTGTAGTTCTGTTGTTAAACTTTCAATTTGTCTATGCTAAATGTACTGTGTGGCCATTAGCTATTAAGAGACATATTTTCAATTTAAGTCTTTTCTTTACTACTCATACAAAGTGGACTGTTTGCATGTTATTTTGCTACACCACCATTTAAATGGCCAACTTAAATATCTTAAGCTGGAACGTTCGACGTCTGAACTCACCCATTAAGCGCACTCGTTGCCTGAAATTTTTACACTGTAAACGTGTTTCTATAACTCTGATTCAAGAGACACACCTGACAGCGAAGGACATGCAGCGGTTCCAAAACAAGCACTATAAAATTATAGCTCATTCATGCATGCCAACTAAAGCTAGAGGTGTCCTGATTATAGCAGAAAGGAAATTACAGCTTGTGGTTATGGAGAATGGTAATGACAATGACAGTAGATTTGTCTATGTGCTGCTCTCTATTAATTATATAAAACTTCTATTAGCGTGTATCTACGCACTTAATGTTTTTGATGAAAAATGTTTGCTCTCCATCAGTGCAACTCTTACGTTATCGAGATCCTCATTGCATTGTCTCTGGTGACTACAATACCACAGTCTCTCCAGAGCTTGACAGATCTACAGGCGCACTTAACGCAGCTAAATGTGCCTGTAGATCATCATAGTCTTCATATATTTTATAATTCCATTATAATTCTGTTATCCTCTTTCAATGTTGTATTCTGTAAATTGTGTACACACAACATCCATTGCACGTCTGTCCGTCTTGGGAGAGATCACTCCTCTGTTGCTCTCCCTGAGGTTTCTTCCTATTTTTTCTCCCTGTTAAAGGTTTTTTTTAGGGAGTTGTTCCTTATCCAATGCGAGGGTCTAACAAGATGTTGTGTTGCTATAATGCCCACTGAGGCAAATTTGTAATTTGTGATAATGGGCTATACAAATAAAATTGACTTAACTGTCAACCTTTCAACTGGCAGGAACATTTTCAATGTCTTGAAACATTGACAGAGGAAGGTGGCAATTTTATGGGTGGGGGTGATCATAAACTGCTTGTTTAAACAGCACTCCTGCACGGTTGCGGATTTGTTGCATGTAGCCTGGATCCCTGCACCAAGGCTCACAATGTCCTTTCAGCCTGCGGTGTCACAACAGGACTGTGTTGATTGTGGGTAGCGGTCACCCACCATATTTTCGGATGTATCTTTAAAGGGGGACAAGAACTCTCCAACTGTGTTGAGGACCTCCACTTGGATCCCCTCCATGCACTGTTCCCCCCTCTTGTCCTGAAGCAGCTCCTGGATCTCCCTGTACTGCTTGGTGATGGATCTCAGCATCATTGCCTTGCTGTTCCATCTAGTCTAGCTTTCTTGTAGAACAGCACGCGGAAGGCTTCTCCAAGTATGCGACCAGGTTTTTGCACTTGACCATTTGGTCAGTCACCCCCCCGCATGAAGTCTGGTGCATCCCTTTCCTCAAATGTATGCTTCAAGATGTTACTGATTACATGCACTGTGCATGGTATCCACAAATAGATCTTAAGTGCAGCTTTAATATTGGGACCCTGATCACAAACAACTTTTGACAGGCCTCCAGCTGATATGCAAACTTCTAAAAGTTCCTTACTGATTTGTTCATGTATGTTTGTGGCAGTTTTCTTTATTGTCCTGTCGAATTACAAAGTGGAAATCACTCAACAGTTTCCAGTCTGCTGTGATGAA
This sequence comes from Lampris incognitus, assembly GCF_029633865.1. Taxonomy (NCBI): domain Eukaryota; kingdom Metazoa; phylum Chordata; class Actinopteri; order Lampriformes; family Lampridae; genus Lampris; species Lampris incognitus. The sequence goes on from NC_079215.1 coordinate 21,694,504, forward strand.
GTCACATGCCAGAACTGTATATGATCTCATATTGAAGCTAATGCCAATTCTGTATTCCAGTGCTTTGTCAATAGACTGACAGAGACTGGCTTTTTCTTTTTTTGCCAGCTCTTTCGCTCTGTCACAGATGGTCTACCTGTGAGGGATGACATGGTCTGCATCCACTGACCCAAAATGTGCACCTATATTTATTAGCCCTAGTGCCACACCAGTAAACCCCTTACCGGGCACAATATCAAATGGGCACAAGTCAGAGCAGCAGAACTCCACAAAATCATCCACAAGGTTAGATTTTGATGCAAGTAGCCCCTTGTTCTTCATGAATGCTGACATCAAGGGCTGATTTGATGAAGCTTGTTGATTGGGCTTGCTAGGCTGTGGGGCAGTGGGCCCACGACATGAATGACTTTCTTATGGCCATCATATTTGTACAATGCCTCACAACTCGAGCAGATAACGCACATAGGCTGTAATGGTGTCATCGGACAGGACAACTTACTCAACTCTATCCCACACCTTACTTTTTTAGCTCTTTGCATGCAACCTTAGCATCGCCCGCTTTAAACTTTTCTCTGATTAAGTCTGCCATATTGTCAGTGGTAGCCTCTTCTTTCGAATGAAAAATGAGTTTTGGTGCTGTAAACAAAAAGCTACGGATACCACTTAGGGAAAAATCTCACACAGAAGCCTCAACACTCTAAAACACATGCATTGACCAAAACTACAGTCACACACTGATAAAGCTGCTTGCGTGTGTGCATGTGTGTGTTTGAGAGAGACAGACAGAGAGAGTAAGAGAAGGTGGACCTGTAATGCACAGCCTATCCTATTGCACACAATATTTCTGTAAGTTATTTATAAGTTACTCAGAACACTGCTTTGTGACTTCTTGACCCGACCCCCCCCCCAACCCATGATATTTTCTAATAAGCTGAACCGGCAGGACCCGCAAGTTGTGGGTCGACCCACGCATCACTATGGTCCACTGTCCAAGATCTCCACTATGAAGCTGGTGAGCATAATGACATCAAGACTGCCAAACTATGAAAATAAAACGTAGGTTATAAAAAAAAAATTCTTTTATGCCATCTTGACATCGTTTTGTTACCACTGGAAACACTCACCAAAAAACTAGTTTACTACCTTGGCAAACATTGACATTTTAATACAAGACTAAGCCAATATTTCAGGGCCATTCTTTTCTCTCCATGTGGAGCAAAAATGCATCATAGTAACTGGACTTGCTATTGCATTCTTTACTTTGCATTCCTGTTCATGTCCCTTTTGCCTGACACTTCTTTAGAAATATACCAAAGCTTTTACAATACAGTGAGCAACACATGCATTCTGTGATATAAATTCTCCAGAGATAGACAATGAATGAATACATTTTCAATGCACGACTTTGTACCAACATCAGGCAAAATTTGAATTTAAACGTTATCCTATACAATTTACAATTAATAATTTGAAGAACATAATTTGAAAACATTTGACAACTGACCTTTCGCAATGTATTGCCCCAGAATGGTTCTTGATCAATCCTACCTTAGCAACGGTTTCTATGTGAGGGAGGTCTGTCAATCTTTCAACAGACAGCAAAACGCTGAAAAGGTATGCCTATGGGACCTGCAAATCGGATGCTAGATATCCAAAAAGTTTAGAGGGGGCTGTAATTTTCTTTCCTTTCCCGAAATCCAAACCGCAAGAATAGCGATGTCGGCAATGGATTAAGCAGTATGGCAGACCCCATAGTCAGCTTAATTCATCAAAATTCAACAAAAATACCTTCATCTGCTCTAAGATAAGCTTGTTAACTAGCTATTACCAATAGCTAATATAGTCAATGTATTATTATTGTTACTTTTACCCACGCAATCGACAAATCAACGTATGACCGACTAACAAAATAGCATTATCAAGCTACCTGATGAACATAACCAGCTTTGTCTGTGGCTAGATACCTAACTTAGCATATTTAACTTAGCGATAGCTAGCCCACTAAAATAATTTTGTTATCCTAGTCGCAGGTTAGCCAGGTTGCAATTCTCATTTGAGAACATAAAGACCCATGGGGAGGGTCAGTTGGGCCCTGGGACAGTCTCTGGCCAGTCTGCCCTCCCCATATCCAGTTATTTGTAACCTTTCCTCCCCTTCACGAGCTCCACGCGGGGACTGTCTGTTCGGCAAATTCAACCCACCCGCGGTTGACTTTAAGGCCTCCCATTGGCCTCATTTTGTTGAAAATCCTAGTCCCAGTACGGAGGAAAAAACAAAAAAACAAAAACATAAATAATAATAAAAAAATCACAGGGCGGTACCCCTGGGCTCATGGTGTGTCCCTGGCTGCCCCCAGGAGCCTATATAGAACCCCCAGAATAGCCTGGATAAAAGAACATCGTGGTGTATCCTGGTCAAAATCAACACTATAATACGATGACATTGACAATGGATTATGAAAAAGATCCAATAATAACTTCAATATATTAAACTTACCCCTTACCCTGCAGTGCAAGAACACGATTGGTCCACAATGTTAGTCTGGGTGTGTTTCAGAATTAGCTGATGGATTTCTCATTCTTTGATTGCAACCTTCTTTACCTTCAATTGCAGTCGCATCCAGCAGCCTGGACTCAACGGATAAGCGATTTGGATGGCTGGATGAATACCCCTCCACCACATACTGTTAACACCTTCTGCCTTGCACGGGATGATATTAAGGGTGAATTACTCCAAAATACATCACTTATTTTCTCTGGGAATACACTGAATTCTGCCTTCTTGTTTTGGTCTTTTACGGCTACTTCCTGGATGGTTCTGAAAAGCTTGACGGGCATAGCAACAGTAACTAAGGGGGCCAGAACTTTGTGAAAGGTCAGTTGAACCCAGCTAGCTATAGAGCCAACTGAGAACATCAACATCAGCCAACACTTCCCACGTGTATTCAACCCTCCGAAACACATATGCAGGAGGACATGTAAGCACATGCGCATGCACACACACACACACACACACACACATTTACTCCCTACAGGGTACTTGTTGTAGTCCACCCATTGTTTTGGGAGGCGCAGGGACAGCAGGTTAACATCCAGAGTTCCATTGGCGTAGAAACCAAAAGTGTTGAGGTGGATGACAAACCGTGTTTCATTCTGGGAAGAAAAGGGGAGTAAAGAACCGGAGGCATGAACACTGGAGAAAAGGGCAAGACACTGAAAGTTGATGACAGTTAACTGTTCGTTCTGAGTGAGCTATATCAACTTTACCTATTGGTAATTGTTGCTTACGCTATTATCTGACACTTGACCCGTGCCCCGCCAAATGGAGAAACCCGGTTAGAAACACTACGTATGACAGTTTGGTTTTAATGTTGTCACATGCTCCACCATTTTAAGTCTTACTACCGACACATACGTCGGCTGTTTAAGGATGACCCCGAAAGATATCACACAGCAAAAGGAAAAAGCTAGCTAAGTAAAATGTAGCACATCTTTAATAACTTACCTTTAGAGATAGTTTGTGTATCCTTGCGTTACAGCAATTCAGCAAGAGTACAAGTAAAAATCCAGCTATGAGAAAGTCTCTATGTGTCATAGCTATGATCGACGCCTAACTCACTAACAAGGAAAATTTGTCAACGTTTGCCTCCGACACAACTGCTAAACGTTAGCTAAAAAGCTAGCCAACGTTAGCCAACTATTTCTCCCTAGGCCACGAGTTAAGGTGTTGCCGTTACTCTTGGAATTCAGTACGACTGCCTTTTAATCTGTTTCTAAACGTGGATTTAGATGACACCGTACGACGGTATCAGAGAAATTAATGTTTTCAAGTTATTTTGAGCATCCACAATGCTCGAAAGCAGGCTCACAGACAGCCAGAGGGGGGGTTCGTACTCCCTCGTCTCGTTTCACGGTGTCCACCGTGCTAGGTGTTGACAATTGGCCGTCCACGAAAACGCCGACTGCCTGAATTTGAGTACGAACTACGCAAGTTACCTCATTTAAACACAGACATCGTACAATAGAGCGAAAAGCATGACGTTTGTAACCGTAAAAAAAAGGACCTTGTTAGCGAACAGTGGAGATGTTTACTTCCGCAAAACTTGACTGGACCTTGAATTCATCATTCTACATGACGCCGCGTTGTTTAACGTTTGCGTATGCATTTCCGGCTTAAACGTTTCACGTGATTATTATGAACCTCCACGTCTTCGTCGTCTACGTCTTCGTCGTCGGCACCTTCTCCCCCCCAGTTTCTTTTTCTTCTTCTTCGTCGATTTTTCGGCAGATTAGGCACGGTTAAGTGCATTGCTGTCTCCAGCTGGTTTAGTAACGTCATTGCTACTTTTGCACTCAGGTTTTGAAGAAGTAATTTTTTATTTATGAGTGATTCAATTCAATTCAGTTCAATTCAATTCAATTCAATTCAAAACTTTATTGCAGACTCAAGGCCCATAACAGACAAAGACAAATAGGTAAAAAAAAAACCCAGACAATACACAGAGTAAAACACAATGAAATGGAACAAATCAGTGTCTTATAAGAAGGCAGCTATATCAGTGGTCCCACTGCCGGGATTGGTAGCGTGTGGCACTGAATCTTATATTAGTTAAACTCATGATGATTACATTATCAGAGTCATTGAGTCGGCAAATAAATTTATACATGAGATTTCTTAGAAGAGCCTGAAAGGTATGGACTCCTGCAGCCACAAACATTTCACTTGCACTACACCATCTAGGTATTTTTTTTTTAGCAATATTAGGGACATATTACAGTCACACACTGATGATAAAGCTGCTTGCGTGTGTGCATGTGTGTGTTTGAGAGAGACAGACAGAGAGAGTAAGAGAAGGTGGACTAGTAAGGGACAAGTATATTAGAAGGACAGCTCAAGTTGGACGGTTTGGAGACAAAGCAAGAGAGGCAAGATTGAGATGGCTTGGACATGTGTGGAGGAGAGATACTGGGTATATTGGGAGAAGGATGCTGAATATGGAGCTAACAGGGAAGAGGAAAAGAGGAAGGCCAAAGAGGAGGTTTATGGATGTGGTGAGAGAGGACATGCAGGTGGCTAGTGTAACAGAGGAAGACGCAGAGGACAGGGAGAGATGGAAACGGATGATCCACTGTGGCGACCCCTAACGGGAGCAGCCGAAAGTAGTAGTAGTAGTAGATAGTTTTAGTCCAGATACATGTTTTGTATCAATGACTCATGTTTCACGTCTTAACTGAAGCAGCAAAAAATACCTGTCATTAAGGCCATTTCTGGGTTTTCATGACGCTTTCCATGCCTGCATGTAATAAATTAAATGAGACACACGCTGCTCTATAATGCTTGACTGTAGGACCCACATCTAGAAAATACCAGTCTTCAGGTTTGTTTCTGGGTGCTGAGGACACTCTCCATACCTGCACGTAAGAAATCAAATGAGGAAAACACTAAAATACTCTATAATGCTCCACAGTAGGGCCCACATCTAGAAACATTTAAAGCAGTGGTTTTCATAGTGTGAGGCCCGTCTCCCCTGGGGGGCAAAGAGTTTCAGGAGAGGCGCGGGGAAAAAAGCAGGGAAATACAAGAAAATGTCTGAACCCAGCAAAAAGTATGACGAAGTATATTTAAAGTTGAGATTTTGTTGGACTGGTCCCACCAATGCTCCAAGCAACCCATGGTAAGGTTAAAAAGAGTAAACAATATGTGTTTTTCCCAGAGCGCATTTTAAACTGTACTTGACAGATCAGGTTAAGCCCTTAAGCATGATGTCGGATAGCAGCATTGTGCACCAACAGGTTGTGTACATTTTCATGTTCTCTCTTCTGTTTGTTAAGAGGAGACAGATATGCGTTCAATTTTCTTTCCTTTTCTTTTTTTAACTTCAGAAACACGCACAAATAGACATTAACCTATATACTAATTCTTAACCACTTTTATTGTTTTGTTTTGTTTTGTTTTGTTTTGTTTTGGTTTTTTTGGTGGTAGATTAGTACTGAGTGTTCAAAATAAATATTTTCAAACCCTTTATGGTTGCAACCTTTTATTTTAAAACTGAGTGGATTCTTATTATTACTATTGTAACGTGCAAGAACAAGTAGACACGTTAGCGCTTGGCTAACGGATCGGACCCTTTAGTCGACTGGTTAACGTTGTCGCCAGCGGTGCAGGGAATAAGGGTTCGCGTCCCGGCTGTGGCGGTTCCCGAGCTGCCCCCTAATTCGCTGCATTGGTGTCAGAAGTGGGATGGTGAGACTGTGAGGTCACCGGAAGCGCGTGCGCCCGGAGGCGTGAATGAGCTGATATGCTGAAGAGCGGGGACGCGCCTTCGAAAAAAAGGGGGGAGGGGGGGTAATGTAAGTTGCACGTTAGCTCTTGACTAAGAAGTCAGACCTTTTAGTCGACTGGTTAACGTTGTCGCACGCGCTGCGGGAAATCCGAGTTCGCGTCCCGGCTGTAACGGTCCGGCCGAGCTGCCCCCCGAATTCGTTACACTATCCCCCCCGCTTTTCTCCCCAATTGTACTTGGCCAATTACCCCACTCTTCCGAGCCGTCCCGGTCGCTGCTCCAAACTCTGTGCTGATCCGGGGAGGGCTGCAGACTACCATGTGCCTCTTCCGATACATGTGGAGTCGCCAGCCGCTTCTTTTCACCTGACAGTGAGGAGTTTCGCCAGGGGGACGTAGCGCGTGGGAGGATCACGTTATTCCCCCCAGCCCCCCAACAGGCGACAGGCGCCCCGAACGACCAGAGGAGGCGCCAGTGCAGCGACCAGGACATATACCCACATCCGGCTTTCCACCCGCAGAAACGGCCAATTGTGTTTGTAGGGACGTCCGACCAAGCCAGAGGTAACACGGGGATTCGAACCGGCGATCCCCGTGTTGGCAGGCAACGGAATAGACCGCTACGCTACCCGGACGTATTATTATTATTATTATTATTATTATTATTATTATTAAGCATTTTATTAAAATGGGGGCGGCCCCGGTGACGTGATGTTCTCTGAAGGGAGGCTCCGGCTTAACTTTGAAAATCCATGATTTAGAATACCTGTGGAACTGGCCCTGACTATATCCATCCATCCATCCATCCATTATCCAAGCCGCTTATCCTGCTCAGGGTCGCGGGATGCTGGAGCCTATCCCAGCAGTCATTGGGTGGCAGGCGGGGAGACACCCTGGACAGGCCGCCAGTCCATCACAGGGTCCATCCCTGACTATATCTCAGAATATAAAGCGGAACTGCTCCAGCTATATTTCTGCTGTGGTGACTTATTCACAGTGCGTTACAAATTAGGTGACTTATTCTCTATGTCTCTGTGGTTACTAAACTCTCTCATAAACAGGCTACTGTTTAATTATAATGTAATTATGTATCGCCCAGACTATAACTGTCCAAGATATACACCACACGTATGTTAGAATACTATGTTAGAATACTTTTAATTGATTTTGTTTTAGTAGTGGCTATTTAGTTCAACATTTGGATTAGATGTCTACTAGATTTCCAATTACAATTAAATTAAGACCGGTTTTAGAGACTGGGCTAAATTTGGTTGAAAAGTGACCATTTTATATCCAGAATATAAAGTGGAATTTGTGCATTCCGGCTATATTTCTGCTGTGGTGATTTATTCACATTGCATTACAAATTAAGTGACTTATTCTTGATGACTGTGGTTGATAAACACAAACATGCTATCGTAAATACTTGGCCCCAGCCAAGCCTTAATTTGATACATCATATGAGATTTCGTTGACATATACCATGAGTAGGAAAAAATAACTGAACTAGAAGACAGTTGAGTGGAAGGCTTTATTTCATTCCCCGAGACTGTTAGGAAGAAGGTACTGGATTTACAAAACCTCATCCAAACAATACAAATGTGTGCCAATGTTTTACAAAATGTCTTGACATTTAAGAAAATAAATCAATAAAAAAAATCTCCATATAAAAGTTTGTGAAGTCTGTACCAGTCTGCTGAAGTAAACCAAAGAAGGTACATCACTGTAGGTTTATTTTGTGATGTTGATATTAAGTTGTCCACCATCAATAATGGTACCCTTGACAATAGGAGCAATGATGACACTTTCATTCCGCGCGCTGAGTGAGACACTGGAAGAATCTGGCACAACAGATGAGGAATCAGCCTTTTTTTGGCATGAAACAGCTGCGAAATAGAAAAAAAGTACAGAAATTGATTATATATATATATATATTTAAAAAAAGACAACTTTGACTCTTGCTATCCATCTAAGTGGAGAGCAGCTGTACTTGTTCCAACCCTTTTCAAAAGGATTTGTACGACTAAGGTCTCTCATTAACTGCACCTGCACATGTTGCCATCAACTTCTCAGCAGCACTGTTGTGGGACATCTTCCTCAGGATTTTTTCAGTGATGGTCATGGCTTCTGAGCAATAGGTGTTTACCATCTTATCAACTGTGTCCTGCCTGTGCGGGCTCTGAAGGTAGGACTTTGGAATTGGTTTAAGTCCCTCCACTACCGGCTGAGAGAGATGCCACTTAAACTTTCTGAATCCATTATCATCTAGATCCTCTAGGGCAGACAGCAGCTGTTCAGGAACCAGCATCAAAGACGATGAATGGGGAATGTCCATCTTCAGGGTCGAAATTGGTCTGGCAAAAATCAGAACATTATACAGTGAATAACAATTATATGAAAACACAGCTGTCATTTTCCACCCTGTGTTCCCTCCCCTTGTCCCATCCCTCTCAACTGATTACAGACATAAAAAACAAAAAACAAAACAAAAAAACCCCAAAATAAATATTTACAAATGTCAAACCAAATGTTAATCATGTTCAATACAATAGGGTTGTCTGTATGTTTTCTAAAGTATTTGCGATCTGATGAATACAAATACAAGTGCATTGGTAAGCTTGGCGAAATAGAACTGGATTCCAAATCCATCCAAGAAGCAAGAGGGCTTTCAGATGAAAAATAAAACATTATGGACCGCGGTTAAGCTGCCCAGTAATACCATTGGATGTTTGGGCATTTAAGGCCTTTTGAAACTGACAAAGCATTTGATACTCAGCAAATAAAGATGTTGGTCCTACAGATGTGCCTTTGACTCATTTGAGTTTTTTTTCCCCACTGCTGTGCAGACATCAAGGATGTGCAGAAGGCTGGGCTAAAGTTGTCCAAGTAACAGCCCATTTGCCCTGTTTGACTGGGCTGCCCCTCGAGGAAAAAAAAAGTCATAATAATTGATTTATTTTTGCTGTTGTGGCTGCATAAATACGAGAGTCCATTCTAAAGTTAGACTCAATTAAACCACCATATCATACAAACTTTTATTACTTTTTGATAGGCATGCTTCTGTGGGACACAGAGAAATGTGACTGTAACATACCACCAACAGCTACTGGAAATGTTATATTCAATCCATTTATTCAGGAGCTCTCCCACACCAAATGAATCTCCCGCTCCTAACTACTTCGTCTATACAACTCCTAGCCAGTAGATGATGCCAACACCACATCCCTCCTCTTCTTGGATTAATACTTTCATAACAAATAGAACTTAACTAATGCAGAACTGTGTTTAACTTATTTCTACTTTGTATTGTCTTAATACAACAACGTGTGCCCATACATTTCATTTCACTTATGAAACATAAAACTCAAATGCTTCAATAATATTTTCACTTATTAAACATAACAATATAAAACTCAAATGCTTCAATAACAGAGCAAAACAACCCTCGATGGCTAGGGGTAGACTGCCCTGCCACCGAGACAGTGTTGGAGGTTTATTCTGTTCCCTTTAGACCGCTGTCTGTCTATCTAGTATCTAATATAGTCCTGAAACCTCACAGGCTCTCTTCTAGACAGTGATGATCTGGTCTGGTCGATGCTGATTCGCCAGCTTGCTTGCTTTCAGTCAAAACATCAGGTCCAGTCCATGAATCTGCATCTTCTTCTGTGCTTTGTGTGAACTGTGTGCCCTCTGAAAGGATCCATGCTTCAACAAATGAGACGTGTCTCCTGATTTGTCTGCCGTCTCTTTCAAGGACAACGGAGGATCCTTTTCTGTCCACCACTCGGTAAGGCTCTGACACAAAAGTGGTTGACAACTTGTTGTGTTTTGGTTGTTGTAGTAGGACCAAGTCACCATGCTGGATCATGCTTTTGCTGGCATGTCTGCTTTTGTCAGCGTACCGTCTTCTTTTTCCTTTCGGACGGCATCAGCGAGCCGAAAAGCACTGTCCCGAGCCTAGCTTCCCTGTTGTGTGGTGGACGGCAACTGAGGGAGTTCGGTGCGGATCTGGCAGTTGAAGGGAAGTTCTGCTGGACTCTGGCCTGTGACAGGAGTGTAGGCCAGAAGAAATGTGTAGAACTTTTTACGCCAGTTTTTACCTTCAGCATGAGCTGTGTGATTTGCTTTGCAAAGTGTCCTGCTTTGCAGCTCCACTTTACCATTCGCCTGCAGCCAGTATGGTATGATTCATTGGTGACTGATTCCACTAACCTGCAGGAATTCTTTGAATTCACTTGATGTGAACTGTGTCCCATTCATTGTCTGACACGACTGTCTCTGTGTAGTCCATGTGTGGTGAATGTCTCTGTCATACACTTTATGACATTAGCAGTAGTAATGGTGTTCAACACACTAACTTCTACCCACCTTGAGTAGTAATCTGTGCTCTCCTGATGGGAACAGCCCACACATGTCGACAGCTACGACTTGCCATGGTTTTGCTGGTAATTCTTCTGTTCACACAGTAGGAATGGTTCTTGAGGGTGCAGCAGTCAGTTAGCATGCAGAACAAGATCTGACTAACTGCTCTGTTTTGCTATCTTTGCCCGGCCACCATATTTTTGTGCGCAAACGCTGTTTTGTTTTTACTATACCTTGATGCCCTTTATGAGCTAATATCAGGATTCTTAGATATGCAGCCTGCGGTATGACGATAAGAGTCCCCCTTAGAATCACATGTCCAATGCAGGATAGCCCCTCCTTTACTCGTATGAATTCAGAGCTGCACGACTTGCAGTCACCACTCTTGATGTACCTCCTCAACACAGCCAAGGTGGTGTCTGCTGCAGACATCTCCTCCAGCTCAAGTGGTGTGAATGCCTGCGGCACAGCATGTTTAGCGACATAATAAATGTGTTCCTCACCGACCACTGGAGATGGTGGGGGGTTAACTGTCAACTGAGACAGTGAATTGGCCGCATTCTGTGACACAGGTTTGTACATCACCTTGAATTTGTAAGGCTGCATCCTCAGGGCCCACCTTTCGATCCTGGCTGGAGGTTTTGATTTTGGCGAGTATATTGTTTCCCGCAACTTGTGGTCAGTGACCATCACAAACTCCTTTCCATAGAGAAATACATGGAATTTCTCACAAGCCTACACTATCGCCAAAGCTTCCTTCTCCGCCTAGGAGTACCCTCTTTTGACATCAGACAATGCACGACTGGCACAGTACACCAATTTGAATGACCCATCAATCTGGCTTTGGCCCATAATGGCGCTGAGGCCCACTGGACTGGCGTCTACAATGACACGTGTCTCTGCAGTCTGGTCGAAATAGGCCACCACGTGTTAGAGCCATTTCTGTAAGGTCATTTAATATGCATATTTGTTATTTTGTGTTATACCTTTGATATAATTTTATATTTGGTGGACATGTTTAAATGGAAGTGAAATCTGTAGGCTCACATATGAAAAGATTTAGCGTGATGCATTTTGATTGGCTGCTGAAGTTACTATAAATAGGTGAGCCCGGAAACATAACTGTTTTGACCATTACAAGCATTGGACCAGAGAGCATCAGTCTTTTGACCATCACGTTATGTCATTTCTGTTGGAAAGCCTAGAATTCATCATTTTAATTTTTACTGAAGTTTAATTTTGTAGTAAAAACAAAAAAAGAAAGAAACTACGGATTCAAAACTTTTATTTTCTGATTTGTGTCAAATGTGAAAGTGGCTTGAGGTCCTGAGCTAGTGAGTCAGCACGGCTGCACTCATAGTATGTCAGTATGCCTTTGAGTGCCATAAACGCTGTCTCCTGTTCTTCACCCCAACACCTCACACATGAAGCTTTTGTGATTCATCGCAATGGCTCTGCTGTGGTTGCTAGGTTGGGAATGAACCATGTGCAGTAATTGACAAGGCCCAGAAAACTTCTCACCTCAGCAGCATTTGTGGGTCACCATATGTCCTGGACGGCCTTCACCTTGGACTGTGCTGCACCGATTCCATGCTTAGAGAGAATATGGCCCATGAACTCCATCTCAGCCATTCTGAACACACATTTTTCACTGCTCAATGTCAGACGCTTCTCCTGCAGTCGCTGTAACACTTTGTGCAGTCTTGCATCATGCTCCTGCATCGTCCACCCAAAAATGATGACGTTGTCTGAAATGTTGTTAATTCCCTGAATACCCTGAAGGACTTGGCAGATGATATGCTGGTATGTCTCAGGAGCCGATGAAATATCAAACATAAGTCTCTTGCACCTCCACAGACCTGTGTGAGTCACAAAAGTTGTCAGAGAGCACGACTCGGGTTTCAGTTCGATCTGGTGGTATCCCCATTTTAGATCCAACTTGGAGAACACTTCTGCCCCCGACATGTCTTCTAGAATCTCATCAATAATGGGAATGGGTGTTGCTCACACACTACTGCTTAACTGGTGTGTGTGTGTGTACATACACACAGGGTGTTGTGATGCGTCTAGTGCAGCAGTGTGTAGTTGGAGGGAAGGTGCATGTGTTCTTCCAACCCGCTTGTGTCCTTCCTGCCCTTAGCTTGCTGCTGCTGGCTAGCCTTTGTGGCGAATAGGGAAGCAACCTAGCATGTAAGCCTTCCCTTGCCAGTACATAGCCTCTCCTTCACCAAGACTCCTGCCAGGCCTCCCCGTGGCCACACGTGGTAACTGGGGTCTTGCGGCCCCAGGCTAACTTGGCAGGGGATCTCGGAGCAGCAGTGGGCCCCAGAGACATGGTGTGTAGGCCCACCCTGGTGGACATGCCCTGGCACCTATCAACCACTGCCCCGCTGCCTTGTGGGTGAGTCTGGGAGGACATAAGGCTAAAGGAGCTTACCCCAACAGAAAAGCAAGCTGTGGCGGTATGCTTCGAGGCGGTTTCCGAAAAACTGGATTTCCGGCAGCCCCCTGCAGTTGTGTGGAGGTGCCGGTCGTCTAGGGACCCCCTTGCCATCGGAACCATCTCCTCTACAATCAAGTCATGTGGCGTTGGGAGAAGCGCACCCCCCATGCCACTTTAAAAACCATCTCTGCGCAGGTATCTTCTGCTATCTGAGTCCTCAAAGGACCCACAAATAGAAGAAGATGGTCATCATCGGGCACGATGGACAACCAGCAAGCAACTGCTTAACTGACTGCCTTTGCGCATATCCACACAGATCCTAATGTCCCCACTTTTCTTGTGCACTACAACTAATAGTGAAACCCATGGAGTTGGCCCATTCACTCTTTCAATGACATCCATCTCCCCCAGCTGCCTTAATTTAGCCTCCACAAGCTTCCTCACACTGAATGGCACTCTTCGGGTTGGCTGTGCGACTGGGGTGATGCTTTCATCCACATGCATCTCTAGTTAATAATCTGTCAGCTTACCCAGCCCCTTAAAACATGGCGTGCATTTCTCTTTCAGCGCAGCTGTAAACGTCTTTGCTTGGACGGCATTGATGTGGGCTTTAAGCCCTATGTGCAGAAGGCCCAGTGCAGTGGTTGTCACTCGCCCCAACACGGAGGTCCGTGTGCCTTTTACAACTAGAATGTCTGCAGTGAGACTCTTTGACCCATCCAATGTGCTTACGGCAGCACAGAACGAGCCCTCAACTGCGAGTGGTATTTTTGAACAATAGGCATACAATTTTTTGGATGTAGGTTTAACTGCACAGTGGTTTTCTATTGCAATAATTCAAACAGATTAGTGCCAATGATACTGCAGCTAGCTCCAGAGTCTACGAGTAACGATACGGATTGATCATTACTTTTGAGTGACATTACTGCATCCTCTGATGCACCTGGCACAACGAATACGTATTCATCATCTTCGTCTGCAACTTTGACTGAAGCTACATGTGCACTGACATTGTCACTCACTGTGTTCACCTTCGGTCTCGACTTTGTTCTGCACACAGCCGCAAAGTGTCCCTCCTTTCTGCCATGTACCGGTTTGGCATGTAAGGACACCCGTATGTATGTGACGTCACCTGTTGACGTGGGGAGAAGCGCGAGGAATATTATTCGGGCAGTCTTGCAATACGGTGGAATAAAGCAAGCCACGTTAGGCATTGTGTAATAACGGTGTGCCTAATCATTTATAATCAATGACACCTAAATAAGCATATAGGTGGGAATAACGGATCAGAACAATGGCGACGAGTGATGTACCGAGCCTAAGCTAAGTGATGAGCTAAAGTTCGTAACGTTTAGTTAGATCTGAAGTGTAGCTAACAGTTGTAGCTAGCTAGCGCGGCAGCATGGAAAAGACAGCATGCGTACCGGCGTTTGATTGCTACTCCGACCCGGCGACTTTGGGGCCGCGGTGGACAAGATGGCTAATGTCATTTGAACTGTTTGCTGATGGGAAAGGTCTGATCATCGATGATAACACCGAGGATGCAGTGAAGCAGCGCCGGAGAGCACTTCTTTTGCATCACGCAGGTCCAGACACACAGGACATCTTTTCAACTTTGGACGCCACCGGAGAGGTGACTGATTATGATGCCGCTGTTGCAGCTTTGAACAGATATTTCGTGCCTCAAGTAAATGCTACATTCGCCCGCCAGACATTTCAGAAAATCTCCCAGAATCAGGGGGAGACAGTACAACAATTCGCTACACGCTTGAGACGTGCGGCAAAAGACTGCGGTTTTGGTGGAGACACAGACGATCAGATTAGAGACGCAATTGTAAGCAAATGCACGTCAAGTTATACTCGCCGTAGACTCCTTGAGGAGCGTGGTTTGGTGCTTGCTCGCGCTCTCGAGTTGGCGGCACAGTGTGAACAAATTGCAGAACAAATGGCGGAGATGTCTGTGAGGGAGGGGAAAACAGAGGCGACTGTGAGTCGTGTCTCACAGAAAGGAGGGAAATATCAGAAGAGAGGACAAGGGAGACCGGGCGCGGATAGAGGAAAAACGGACAAAACGTGTTTTAGATGTGGACATTCAGACCACTTTGGGAAAGACCCCAATTGTCCCGCGCGCGGCCAAACGTGTCGCAAATGCAATGGTAGAGACCATTTCGCAAAGCAATGCAAAACAAAAGGTGCAACAGGAAAGGAAAAAGTGCATAAAATAGAGATAGAAGAACATGATTATGCCTTTGTATTGAGTGATACAAACAAGTCAGATAGGCTCAACATAAATGTGGGAGGAGTTAGCTTGAAGATGCTTGTCGACTCCGGGGCTACTTGCAATGTGATAGACGAAAAGACCTGGGAGGGTTTAAAGTCAGAGAAAATTAGGTGCCACTCATGTGTCCCAAAGCCGGAAAGGAAACTATTTTCTTATTCATCTAACCAACCTCTACCCATTAAAGGGGCGTTCACATGCAAAGTAAAAATAGGAGAACGCTGTGAACAAGCAGAATTCATAGTAATCAGAGGTGATGGAGAACCACTACTAGGAAAAGAGTTGGCCATGAAACTAGGGGTACTGAAAATAGGTGCCAACATATCAGCCGTCAGAGACATGAACCAATCACTTCAGCAGCAGTACCCGACTGTATTTCAGGGGGTAGGGAAGCTGAAAACAAAACAGATAAAGCTACACATAGACCCAGAGGTGACACCAGTAGCACAGCCACTCAGGCGTATACCCTTCAACCTACGGGCGCCTGTGGAGGCCAAGATAAAAGAGCTCCTAGATCTAGACATAATAGAACCGGTCGATGGACCAACACCATGGGTAAATCCAGTGGTCATCGTGCCCAAGGCAAACTCAGAAATAAGACTGTGTTTAGACATGCGACAGGCAAACCTTGCCATCATCAGAGAGAGGTATCCAATACCCACTGTGGATGAGCTACTACAAGGGATGAATGGATCGGTGGTGTTTAGTAAACTGGACTTAAAGTGGGGCTACCACCAACTTGAAATGACCCCAGAATCACGCGGAATCACCACATTCGCCATCCACAACGGAGTCTACAGATACAAGAGACTCATCTTCGGCGTGTTTTCCGCCAGCGAACAGTACCAGCATGAAATCGCCGCTGCACTGGCTGGTATAGAAGGTGTGGAGAACATCTCAGATGATATCATAGTCCACGCTAAGGATGAGGAGACACACAACGAGCGACTACACACAGTCATGAGGAGACTGGAGGAGTGCGGACTGACGCTAAACCCTGCCAAGTGTCAGTTCAACATGGATCGACTGATTTTCATGGGAATCCTGCTGTCTGAAAAAGGAATCGGTCCTACAGCGGAGAGAGTGAGAGCCGTGAGCGAGGCGAGAGAGCCGGAAAACGCATCGGAGGTGAGAAGCTTCCTCGGGCTCGTAAATTACAGCAGCAGATTCATTCCACAGTTTGCAACAGTGTCAGAGCCGCTGCGACGCCTGACAAGAAAGGACACTCCGTTTGAATTCGGTCCAGAACAGAAACAAGCGTTTGAGGCGCTGAAAGAGGGCTTAGCCAAAGCAGGGACACTAGCCTACTTTAACAAAGACGCACCGACCAAAATCATTGCAGATGCTAGTCCAGTGGGATTAGGAGCAGTGTTAGTACAGACCCAGAATGGAGAAAATGTTCCCATTTGTTATGTCAGTCGTGGTCTAACCGACTGTGAACGCAGGTATTCTCAGACAGAGAAAGAGGCCTTAGGTCTGGTATGGGCGTGTGAAAGGTTACACCCATACATCTATGGTAGACGATTTGACTTGGTTACAGACCACAAACCTCTTGAATCTATGTACAGCCCACGCTCGAAACCATGCGCTCGTATAGAGCGATGGGTCCTAAGGTTACAGCCTTATGATTTTAAAGTAGTACATATCTCGGGCAAAAAGAACATAGCAGACCCACTATCACGTCTGCTGGGGAACAGCGCACTGAAACAGAAACATGCACACGGATCCGACGAGTATGTGAGATTTGTTGCAGTGAGTGCCACACCCAGAGCATTGACAACCCGCGAGGTGGAGGAGGCATCAGCCCACGATGAGGAGCTGATCGAAGTGCGTAAAGCTATTGAGAGTGGACACTTTGAGAAGTGCGCAGCATATGCCGCAGTGGCTAGTGAGTTATGTGTAATAGGACAGTTGGTTCTACGTGGAACGCGTATTGTGCTGCCACAAGTACTGCGGGCACGCGCTCTCTGACTAGCACACGAAGGACACTTAGGAATTGTCGGAACTAAACAGCACCTCAGGAGCAAAGTCTGGTGGCCAACAATGGACAGAGCAGCCGAGAGACATTGTAGGTCATGCCACGGATGCCAAGTTGTTGCTCGGCCAGACGCACCGGAACCGTTAAGACCAACAGAGTTACCAGAGGGGCCCTGGCAAGATATTGCCATTGACTTACTCGGACCCCTGCCGACAGGTGACTCGATTCTAGTTGTAGTTGATTACTACAGCCGCTACTATGAGTATGACGTGTTAAAGTCCACAACCACGTCAACAGTGATAGACAGTCTAGAGACAATCTTCAGTCGACATGGACTTCCCGTCACACTGAGGTCGGACCAGGGTCTTCAGTTCAAATTAGAGGAGTTCAGTGAGTACTGTGACACCAACGGAATCAAGCATGTGAAAACAACGCCACGATGGGCGCAGGCGAACGGCGAGGTAGAACATCAAAACGCCTCGCTGATGAAGAGGATTCGCATCGCTGTTTCAGATGGACTCAATTGGAAGCGAGAACTTAGAAAGTATGTGACAGTATACCGGAGCATCGATCACGCGACCACAGGGAAGAGTCCCGCGGAGCTGCTCTTCAAAAGAAAGATGAGGGGGAAGCTGCCAAGCATCACAGCAGCACACGCTGATCTGGAGGTAAGAGACAGAGACGCAGAACAGAAAGGACAATCAAAGATCTAAGCAGACGAACGGCGTCACGCCAGGTACTCGGATGTCAATGTCGGTGACACGGTCCTGGTGAGACAAGAAAAGACTGATAAACTGACAACACAATTCAACACAACGCCACACAAGGTGGTGAGCAAATCAGAAAACCAAGTTGTCGTCGAATCTCCAACCGGAGCCAGATACACACGGAACACGACATTCGTGAAGCGATACACCAGTACTCAGGAGACACCTGCCGGAACAGAAGCATCACAGGATGCCGAGGACTGCACATCAAACAGAGAGACACTGGGTGCTCAAAACGCAGAGCGGAGCAACACCAGCAATGACACCCCGGGGGCAGACAGGCCTCCAAGAGAGAGACGCTTGCCCTCGAGGCTGGCAGATTATGATTTGACATAGACTGGAGAAATGAAAAAAAAAACTGTTGGGTCAAGTTCAGTGACGATTGTTGTTTGATGATGCAAATGTGAAATTAACATGTTAAAAGGTCTTATATGTTTACGGACTGTTCATAAGTGAATATGTGTTAATGGAGAATTAATACATGGTTCTAATTAAGGTGAAAGCATACAGAATATGCGGTATGTGTTTTGGTTAGGAATGTTTTGATACTGTCATTATATGGGTTCATATTTTTTAATTGAAAATAACCTGAAGTTTATTTCCCAGAAAAGGAGGGATGTCATGTACCGGTTTGGCATGTAAGGGCACCCGTATGTATGTGACGTCACCTGTTGACGTGGGGAGAAGCGCGAGGAATATTATTCGGGCAGTCTTGCAATACGGTGGAATAAAGCAAGCCACGTTAGGCATTGTGTAATAACGTTGTGCCTAATCATTTATAATCAATGACACCTAAATAAGCATATAGGTGGGAATAACGGATCAGAACACTTTCCACAGGAATGGCACTGTTTCCCCTTTTTGACAGTGCACGCCCGCCCGGAATGTCCCGTCTTGGCCACGTCTCAAGCATGTGAAATAGCGTGGCTCTCTGGACATTGCCTTTTGTTGAAAAAGATTACTGTTTCGACTGTTTATGCTGCTGCTTGCTAATTTCATGAACTCTCAGTCTCTCCATTTTAGCTGCTTGGTGGTCTGAAACTTCCATCGACCTTGCAATGTCTTCCAAACTGGCGAGCGTGAGATCTTTCTCACGCAGCAATCGACGGCGCAATGCATGTGAGCTACACTTGTCTATCGCTTGATCTCGAATTAACTCTTCCTTACGGTTACCGAATTCACAGCATACCGCTAGCTTCTTCAATCCACATACGAACGCGTCAATCGTTTCCCCTTGTTCTTGCTCAGCCCGGCGATATATATGCTGCTCGTAGGTCGGGACGTTCCTCTGCGGGCTGAAAGACCCCTCTCATTTCTTCAACGCAACATCATAATCGTCGTCCTCACCCGTGTTGTCTAATGTGGCGAATGTATCCTGTACATCCGACCCACTTATATGCAGCAACATTGCACGTTTCTGCGGGCTGTCCCCGAAGCCGTGAGATAAAGTTTGAAGCTGCTCACTCACTTTTCCTGACGCACCCTGATGCTAGCAGAGTCCGCCTGAACATCAAACGGATCTAGGGGAGGGAAATTTGGCGCGGTCGCAATTGCTCTGGACGATTCGTGGTGATTTCGGCAACGCTACATTACAAACTCACAAATCCACGAACACTTTTCCAACACGCGTCCAGCCTCTTGAGTGGACATGGCTTACGATCCTCGCCGCCAATGTAACATACCACCAACAGCCGTTGGATATGTTATATTCAATCCATTTATTCAGGAGCTCTCCCACACCAAACGACTCTGCCGCTCCTAACTACTTCCTGTCTCGTCTACTCCCAGCCCGTAGATGACGCAAACACCACAGTGACGCAATGCGACGCCCTGTGCCCCTGTCATGTGACACTGTGAGGGCTCCGGGTAAGTCTTTTGAAGTTAAAACTGTGTGATCACCACCATACAGGTACACACGTCTTTTACAGTCAGATTGATAGCAGTGGCGCCCCCAAGGGGTGGCCAGGGGTGGCCGTACTATCCCTGCCTCCCCCCCGCTGCCCCCCCCAGCCACGAGTCGCATATGCAGAAAATTGTAACGTGCATGGATAAGAAGACACGCTGGCCGCTGGCTCGCGAATATGATCCTTTAGTCGAGCGGTTAGCGATGCCTCCTGCGGTGCGGGCGATACGGGTTCGCTTCCCGGCCGCGGGAGTTCCCGTGGTTGCGTTGTCCCCCGAATTCGCTACAATATGCTTCTGATTATGCATAATATGCTTCTATCTGATATCTTACATTAGGTGCTGTTCATTTAAATCAATAATGTATATTTTTCTTAACTCTCATATTGACAGTTTTCAACTAGCCTGTACAGTTTACTACAACAGCAGCATAGAATTCCCGAAATTCAGTCATGGCTTTTGGTTTTGGTGTGCCACCCCAAGATTTTCAGTGGCCCCATTTGGCCACCCCGATGAAAAATTTCTGGGGGCGCCACTGATTGATAGATGGCAGTGTTAAGCTCAAGATGTAAAATCATACTGCTGCTAGTTTACAACTAACTATAGCTGTAATAATGTCTTAACTTACACTAACAGTGTGCAGTTTTTTTTTAATTTCATTAATCTTTAAATTTTAAAACAATTTACAAATTTAAAATTGATTTGCTGTTAGTTAAATGACCATAATTTACACCATTCATGTACATGCTAATGAGTGACACCTAAAATCGGGAGGGGGGGTGCCTTTTTTCAGGCTGGAGCTACAGCCCCTCAAAACGTCTGTACACGACACGTCCCTGGTTGACACTTTGGTTTGCGAGAAACACGGCGCCCTACGACTATCTGACAACCAGCACAACCAAGATTTAGAAGATATCAAGTGACAACATCAGCCGATGTGGCATAAAACGCCCCTGTTGTGTAGGCTATCTCAACACACGTACAATGAAAAGCGATGTCTTGCGCCATCACACTGATATAAACTACATGGCAGTGAAAGTTCGTTTTACACAAGTCCATCGCGTTAAAGGTAGCGGAATAATAACCCGATGCATGTGACATTAGTCTGTTGGTAGACTAATTTCAGTAATCTCACCTTGACTGCAGTGACGGGGAGTTAGGGGAATTTCTCCATTTACTTTCGATTTTAGCTTTCCGTTTCCTCCTCATGACTCGTTTACGAGGCTCCGTCCGAGGACCGTCGATTCAAACGTTGCAATGCACGTCTCACTTCCGAATGTTTATTGCCATTGCCTGCGCATCCACATGCTATATTAACTATGTGAGTAATGTGCTACACTTCACCGATTGTCAAGATGGGACATATTTTCCTCAGTGGGCTAATGTGACTGTTGTGGCATTCCTTTTGGACGTCAAGTTAAGCCACTAATGAGCTGTAGGCATGGTACAGTCTGACGCGAACGACAGGAGATGTAATCCAGTTTAAAAACGTTTACTGAACAAAAGGTTTCAATTACATCGTGTCACACAGTAGAAACATTTTATGCTCACGTGACTAACGCAGCTTTTCTTTTTTTCCTTGTTAATGAACATTTATTCCGGCAGTACAATGGTGCAAGCCCGCCTTCAACATGGCATACTTTTTTTTCTCCATTCTTTATTGAACACATTTATTAAACACGCAGCTTTTGTCAGTACTGAACCACAAGCTTGGACTCAAAACGCAGACTCAGTTCACAAAAATCAGTCCTTTTAATAAAAATCAGGTCGGTACACAGGTGATCAGATAACAAGGCAACAGTGTCCAAATCGGCAGGTGAAAGGCGAGGTCAAAAAAGTCAAAAACGGGTCAGGAAACTATAAGACTCAAGAAACTCACACAAGGGGAAAAATGCTGGAACGCTGTCACAAGGAACAAGACGAACTGGCACAGAAGGAAGGGAACACTAAGACTATATACTCTGGAGGAGGGGAGACAATGAGACACAGGTGCAACACATTAGGGCAGGGCAGGTAATCACACAAGAGGGAGACACGTGAGGGCAGGAAGTAAAGGACCTGAAACGAGACAAGAGGTAAGTAACAAAATAAAACAGGAAGTACAAGACAAAGAAAACTGGGAGAAACAAAAGATAACTATCAAAACGGGGCGTGACAGTACCCCCCCCCCCTATGGCCGGCTCCAGACAGCCCAGGGCCACCAGGGTGGGCCCGATGGAAGTCCCGCACGAGGGAGGGGTCCAGGATGTTGCTGGCCGAGACCCAGGAACGTTCCTCAGGGCCGTATCCCTCCCAGTCGAGCAGGTATTGGGAGTCCCGGCCCCAACGCCGGGAGCTTGCAGACAGTGTAAACAGGGCCACCATCGAAGAACCGGGGGGGAGGAGGGGGCCTGGAGGCAAGGACCAGTGGGCTTTCTATGGCCAGTTTAATCTGACTCATGTGGAAGGATGGGTGGACTCTCATGGCTCTGGGGAGTTTGAGCTTGACAGCAACTGGGTTAATGACCTTGGAAATAGGGAATGGCCCCACAAACTTGGGAGCGAGTTTCCGGGACTCCACTCAGAGGCAGGTCTTTAGTGGATAGCCATACCCTCTGGCCGCTCCTTTAAGTGGGGGCAGGGATCCGCCGTCGGTCAGCCGCCTTCTTGTAACGCTCGGAATTGCGGAGCAGGGTGCGTCGGGCCCGGGCCCAGGTGTGGCAACAGCGGCACACCAGAGCCAGCGCAGAGGGCACACTGACTTCCCTCTCCAGGGCAGGGAAGAGAGGAGGTTGATATCCATAGGCACACTGAAAGGGGGAGAGACCAGATGAGGAACATGGGAGAGAGTTGTGTGCATACTCAACCCAGGTGAGCTGACTGCTCCACGTGTTGGGGCTCTGGGAGGTGAGGCAACGCAGGCTTGTCTCCAGCTCCTCGTTCAGCTGCTCCGTCTGACCGTTGGTTTGGGGATGGTGGCCAGATGAGAGACTGACGGATGCTCCCAGGATTGAACAGAAAGCCCGCCAGAACTGTGCCACAAACTGCGGGCCCCGGTCAGACACAATGTCCCTGGGGAAGCCATGGAGGCAAAAAACATGAAGCAGCATCAGCTCGGCTGTCTCCTTGGCCGAGGGCAACTTGGGCAAGGGAACAAAATGAACCATCTTTGAAAATCTATCCACCACTGTGAGGATGGTGGTGTTACCTTCGGAAGGGGGGAGACCAGTCACAAAGTCCACAGAGATGTCTGACCAGGGTCGATGTGGCACAGGGAGTGGGCAAAGCTGACCAGAAGTTGGGCGTCGGGAGATCTTACTGTGAGCACACGCCGGACAGGCTGCCACGTACTCTGTCACCCTCTTCTCCATGACCGGCCACCAGAACCGCTGTTGTATGACAAACAAGGTCCTGCGTACTCCAGGGTAACAGGATAACTGGGAAGAGTGGGCGCAGTGGATGACCTGTGAATGCAAGACAGGAGGCACAAACAGCCGGTTCGGCGGGCAGCCGGCCGGAGGTTGACAGTTCACATTGGCCTCATTGACCCTTCTCTCAATGTCCCAAGTGACGGAACCCACAACACACGAGGGAGGAAGAATGAGAGTAGGATCTTTACAAGAGTGCTTGGAGGGAAACAAACGGGAGGGAGCATCAGGCTTTAAGTTCTTGGAGCCAGGGCGATAAGACAGGGTGAAATGGAACTGGTTGAAAAGGAGAGCCCACCTTGCCTGCCGAGAGTTGAGCCTCTTTGCCGTACTCAAGGTTTGTATGATCCGTCCAGACGAGAAAAGGCTGTTCGGCCCCCTCCAACAAGTGCCTCCCCTTCTCCAATGCCACCTTGATGACAAGCAGCTCACGAACGACCAGAGGAGGCACCAGTGCAGCGACCAGGACATATACCCACATCCGGCTTTCCACCCGCAGAAACGGCCAATTGTGTTTGTAGGGACGTCCGACCAAGCCAGAGGTAACACGGGGATTCGAACCGGCGATCCCCGTGTTGGCAGGCAACGGAATAGACCGCTACGCTACCCGGACGTATTATTAGTATTATTATTATTATTATTAAGCATTTTATTAAAATGGGGGCGGCCCCGGTGACGTGATGTTCTCTGAAGGGAGGCTCCGGCTTAACTTTGAAAATCCATGATTTAGAATACCTGTGGAACTGGCCCTGACTATATCCATCCATCCATCCATCCATTATCCAAGCCGCTTATCCTGCTCAGGGTCGCGGGATGCTGGAGCCTATCCCAGCAGTCATTGGGTGGCAGGCGGGGAGACACCCTGGACAGGCCGCCAGTCCATCACAGGGTCCATCCCTGACTATATCTCAGAATATAAAGCGGAACTGCTCCAGCTATATTTCTGCTGTGGTGACTTATTCACAGTGCGTTACAAATTAGGTGACTTATTCTCTATGTCTCTGTGGTTACTAAACTCTCTCATAAACAGGCTACTGTTTAATTATAATGTAATTATGTATCGCCCAGACTATAACTGTCCAAGATATACACCACAAGTATTTTAGAATACTATGTTAGAATACTTTTAATACTATGTTAGAATACTTTTAATTGATTTTGTTTTAGTAGTGGCTATTTAGTTCAACATTTGGATTAGATGTCTACTAGATTTTCAATTACAATTAAATTAAGCCCGGTTTTAGAGACTGGGCTAAATTTGGTTGAAAAGTGACCATTTTATATCCAGAATATAAAGTGGAATTTGTGCATTCCGGCTATATTTCTGCTGTGGTGATTTATTCACATTGCATTACAAATTAAGTGACTTATTCTTGATGACTGTGGTTGATAAACACAAACATGCTATCGTAAATACTTGGCCCCAGTCAAGTCTTAATTTGATACATCATATGAGATTTCGTTGACACATATCATGAGTATGAAAAAATAACTGAACTAGAAGACAGTTGAGTGGAAGGCTTTATTTCATTCCCCGAGACTGTTAGGAAGAAGGTACTGGATTTACAAAACCTCATCCAAACAATACAAATGTGTGCCAATGTTTTACAAAATGTCTTGACATTTAAGAAAATAAATCAATAAAAAAAATCTCCATATAAAAGTTTGTGAAGTCTGTACCAGTCTGCTGAAGTAAACCAAAGAAGGTACATCACTGTAGGTTTATTTTGTGATGTTGATATTAAGTTGTCCACCATCAATAATGGTACCCTTGACAATAGGAGCAATGATGACACTTTCATTCCGCGCGCTGAGTGAGACACTGGAAGAATCTGGCACAACAGATGAGGAATCAGCCTTTTTTTGGCATGAAACAGCTGCGAAATAGAAAAAAAGTACAGAAATTGATTATATATATATATATATATATATATATATATATATATATATATATATATATATATATATATATATATAAAAAGACAACTTTGACTCTTGCTATCCATCTAAGTGGAGAGCAGCTGTACTTGTTCCAACCCTTTTCAAAAGGATTTGTACGACTAAGGTCTCTCATTAACTGCACCTGCACATGTTGCCATTAACTTCTCAGCAGCACTGTTGTGGGACATCTTCCTCAGGATTTTTTCAGTGATGGTCATGGCTTCTGAGCAATAGGTTTTTACCATCTTATCAACTGTGTCCTGCCTGTGCGGGCTCTGAAGGTAGGACTTTGGAATTGGTTTAAGTCCCTCCATTACCGGCTGAGAGAGATGCCACTTAAACTTTCTGAATCCATTATCATCTAGATCCTCTAGGGCAGACAGCAGCTGTTCAGGAACCAGCATCAAAGACGATGAATGGGGAATGTCCATCTTCAGGGTCGAAATTGGTCTGGCAAAAATCAGAACATTATACAGTGAATAACAATTATATGAAAACACAGCTGTCATTTTCCACCCTGTGTTCCCTCCCCTTGTCCCATCCCTCTCAACTGATTACAGACTTAAAAAACAAAAAACAAAACAAAAAAACCCCAAAACAAACAAAACAAAATGATAATAAAATCAAATAAAAAGGGTGCTTCTAAAATCAATGCACAACATCATACTACCACCCTACTCCCTCAGAGCTCGTTCCTGCTGGAGAAGGTTAACAACATTAACATCATGTCTTACGAAATACATAAAAGGTCTCCAGATATCGTCAAAAACACATTTCTATACGTCTAACACTATAAGTTATCTTTTCCATTGACATGTTTGACGCCATTTCTTTAATCCACATTCCAATTCTTGGCCCATCAACATTTTTCCAATTAAGAGCAATTATATGTTTAGCTTGTAGTATACATATGTCTACAATACTCAAGTCTTTCTTTGTAAGTGTGGGTTGGTCGGATATATACCCAGAATAAAAAGCTTTTGATCCAGTGGTAATTTCTTTGATAAAATTTGATTAATCATATTAATAATATCCTGCCAAAAGGATTTCACTTTTACTCATTCCCATATACAGTGGTACAGTGTCCCTCTTGCCTCATTACACTTGGTATAGGTATCAGGAATGTTATCATTAAACTTATGCAATTTAACAGGAGTTATGTATGTATGCATCAGCCATTTATACTGTGTAAGTTTCAGGCTACTGTCGACTGTCTGCCTCTGAGCCTTCATGCCTCACTCTAGTCTTCTATGGACATGTCCTCATCTATATCTTCCTTCCATGGTCTCAGTTTGGATTCTGAGGTTTCATCAGACCCAGATACAAACAAGTCATACAAAGATGAAATCAAACCTTTATCATAACAGTGTCCTATGACTGCTACCTCTATTGAGGAAATAGCAGGTATCTCTAATGCTTTTGAAATGCAGATATAAAGCTCCCAAGTTGTGTGTATCTGAAAAAATGATTCTTTGGGATGTCATATTTGCTTGATATTTCTACAAAGGACATAAGTACTTCATCTTCTCTGTACATATCTTGCACTTTCCTTAACCCTTTTTCAGCCCATATTTGAAAGCCTGGATCACTTTTTCCTGGTTTAAAGTTGGCATTACCCCAAATAGGACCGAAGCGTGACCAGGAAGGGTTAATATTTAAATATTTACAAATGTCAAACATTTAAATATTTACAAATGTCAAACCAAATGTTAATCATGTTCAATACAATATGGTTGTCTGTATGTTTTCTAAAGTATTTGCGATCTGATGAATACAAATACAAGTGCATTGGTAAGCTTGGCGAAATAGAACTGGATTCCAAATCCATCCAAGAAGCAGGGGGGCTTTCAGATGAAAAATAAAACATTATGGACCGCGGTTAAGCTGCCCAGTAATACCATTGGATGTTTGGGCATTTAAGGCCTTTTGAAACTGACAAAGCATTTGATACTCAGCAAATAAAGATGTTGGTCCTACAGATGTGCCTTTGACTCATTTGAGTTTTTTCCCCCACTGCTGTGCAGACATCAAGGATGTGCAGAAGGCTGGGCTAAAGTTGTCCAAGTAACAGCCCATTTGCCCTGTTTGACTGGGCTGCCCCTCGAGGAAAAAAAAGTCATAATAATTGATTTATTTTTGCTGTTGTGGCTGCATAAATACGAGAGTCCATTCTAAAGTTAGACCAAATTAAACCACCATATCATACAAACTTTTATTACTTTTTGATAGGCATGCTTCCGTGGGACACAGAGAAATGTGACTGTAACATGATACCACCAACAGCTACTGGAAATGTTATATTCAATCCATTTATTCAGGAGCTCTCCCACACCAAATGAATCTCCCACTCCTAACTACTTCGTCTATACAACTCCTAGCCAGTAGATGATGCCAACACCACACCCCTCCTCTTCTTGGATTAATACTTTCATAACAAATAGAACTTAACTAATGCAGAACTGTGTTTAACTTATTTCTACTTTGTATTGTCTTAATACAACAACGTGTGCCCATACATTTCATTTCACTTATGAAACATAAAACTCAAATGCTTCAATAATATTTTCACTTATTAAACATAACAATATAAAACTCAAATGCTTCAATAACAGAGCAAAACAACCCTCGATGGCTAGGGGTAGACTGCCCTGCCACCGAGACAGTGTTGGAGGTTTATTCTGTTCCCTTTAGACCGCTGTCTGTCTATCTAGTATCTAATATAGTCCTGAAACCTCACAGGCTCTCTTCTAGACAGTGATGATCTGGTCTGGTCGATGCTGATTCGCCAGCTTGCTTGCTTTCAGTCAAAACATCAGGTCCAGTCCATGAATCTGCATCTTCTTCTGTGCTTTGTGTGAACTGTGTGCCCTCTGAAAAGATCCATGCTTCAACAAATGAGACGTGTCTCCTGATTTGTCTGCCGTCTCTTTCAAGGACAACGGAGGATCCTTTTCTGTCCACCACTCGGTAAGGCTCTGACACAAAAGTGGTTGACAACTTGTTGTGTTTTGGTTGTTGTAGTAGGACCAAGTCACCATGCTGGATCATGCTTTTGCTGGCATGTCTGCTTTTGTCAGCGTACCGTCTTCCTTTTTCCTTTCGGACAGCATCAGTGAGCCGAAAAGCACTGTCCCGAGCCTAGCTTCCCTGTTGTGTGGTGGACGGCAACTGAGGGAGTTCGGTGCGGATCTCGCAGTTGAAGGGAAGTTCTGCTGGACTCTGGCCTGTGACAGGAGTGTAGGCCAGAAGAAATGTGTAGAACTTTTTACGCCAGTTTTTACCTTCAGCATGAGCTGTGTGACTTGCTTTGCAAAGTGTCCTGCTTTGCAGCTCCACTTTACCATTCGCCTGCAGCCAGTATGGTATGATTCATCGGTGACTGATTCCACTAACCTGCAGGAATTCTTTGAATTCACTTGATGTGAACTGTGTCCCATTCATTGTCTGACACGACTGTCTCTGTGTAGTCCATGTGTGGTGAATGTCTCTGTCATATATTTTATGACATTAGCAGTAGTAATGGTGTTCAACACACTAACTTCTACCCACCTTGAGTAGTAATCTGTGCTCTCCTGATGGGAACAGCCCACACATGTCGACAGCTACGACTTGCCATGGTTTTGCTGGTAATTCTTCTGTTCACACAGTAGGAATGGTTCTTGAGGGTGCAGCAGTCAGTTAGCATGCAGAACAAGATCTGACTAACTGCTCTGTTTTGCTATCTTTGCCCGGCCACCATATTTTTGTGCGCAAACGCTGTTTTGTTTTTACTATACCTTGATGCCCTTTATGAGCTAATATCAGGATTCTTAGATATGCAGCCTGCGGTATGACGATAAGAGTCCCCCTTAGAATCACATGTCCAATGCAGGATAGCCCCTCCTTTACTCGTATGAATTCAGAGCTGCACGACTTGCAGTCACCACTCTTGATGTACCTCCTCAACACAGCCAAGGTGGTGTCTGCTGCAGACATCTCCTCCAGCTCAAGTGGTGTGAATGCCTGCGGCACAGCATGTTTAGCGACATAATAAATGTGTTCCTCACCGACCACTGGAGATGGTGGGGGGTTAACTGTCAACTGAGACAGTGAATTGGCCGCATTCTGTGACCCAGGTTTGTACATCACCTTGAATTTGTAAGGCTGCATCCTCAGGGCCCACCTTTCGATCCTGGCTGGAGGTTTTGATTTTGGCGAGTATATTGTTTCCCGCAACTTGTGGTCAGTGACCATCACAAACTCCTTTCCATAGAGAAATACATGGAATTTCTCACAAGCCTACACTATCGCCAAAGCTTCCTTCTCCGCCTAGGAGTACCGTCTTTTGACATCAGACAATGCACGACTGGCACAGTACACCAATTTGAATGACCCATCACTTTGGCTTTGGCCCATAATGGCGCTGAGGCCCACTGGACTGGCGTCTACAATGACACGTGTCTCTGCAGTCTGGTCGAAATGGGCTAGGACAACAGCACGCGGAGTGAGACTGACCCAAATGACTTTGTTTACAATGATGAACCCAACCCAACGTCAGGCCCAGTGACCTCAGGCGCCCCTCGCTACCCAAGAAGGGTTGCCGTGAAGCGGCCAGAGTACCTTAATGATTTTGTGCCATAACATAACACCTTGGAATGTGTTGTAGTGGAGCATTAGTTTGGTTTTTGTATGCCGTTAATTAAAAAAAACAAAAATGTTCATGTTGTGATACCTCTAGTGGGATTTGTTACAAGGAGACTTCAACCCCTATCCTATAGCAGGAATGTAGTGTTTAAACTTCAACCCCTATCTTATAGCAGGAATGTAGTGTTTAAACTTCAACCCCTATTCTATAGCAGGAATGTAATGTTTACTTTCTTGGGAATGTTGGAGGGATGTGATGTTCAGTATTAGGGGAATACACCTTTAAGGACACAGGGAGTTATGAGATAGTAAACAGAGCAGCCACGGGAGCGGGAAGGTAGACGAGAGTCAGTCGGATTTTGTGCACATCATGCACCAAGCGAAATAAACATGCCGAAGTTCCACGGCTAATTCAGAAAGGGTGTTATAATCTGTGAGAGGGAAAAGTAGGTCATTACAGGTTCCTGAGCGTCTGAGGGCAGAATGCATGTCATCTGAGGTATTTCTACATACTAGGAGAGCTGCTACCACTATCCAAAGATTCACACCGTTAATATCCATGCTCTGCTAGAAAGATGGATTCGTCGTCAGAGTTGGAGAAAGTACAGGTAGAAGTAATAAGAGAATTATGTGTGCTGTCCAGAGATATTCTAGTGGAGTTGTGTGACTATCGAGCATGTTACTGGCAAGGGTCGAACAGCACTCATCACGCTAATTTCAAACTACCTAGAGAGAAGAGCTAGAAAAACTTGAGGATAAAGGAATGGCTCACTTGCTACATCTTAAAGACAACATCTCTGAGCTCCAGACAGCTTGTAAAACCGACACACTAAAACAAGTAGACGAGGAACCTAAAAAAAACAAGATGAAGAGAAGGAAAGAATACTGAGGGAAATTGAGGCTTTGCAGCTTCAGTTGAAACAGAATGAGAAAGACAAGCAGGAGAACAGGGAAATAAAAAACATGGCTGAATTTAATTTCTTCGTCCTCAAAAATACAACATTAAATGCATTTGATGGTGGCCAGCAAGGGGAACACAGATGCCACAAGGCAAGCTTTGTACTGATCACCATGCTTGCCGGTTGATTTCTGTATGACGGATTCATTTCTGATGCGTTTCCTACAGCTGCTGCTAAAATTGAATGGCTACCTACCAAGACATATCACTGCTGAACTGGTAATAAATACCATGCCTACTTTCTCTGGGCTGAAGTAAGCATACATCTGTCTGATATAACTTGGTCATTAGTAATGCTGTCAATGATGCTCGGGTACTGTTATAGCATCACAGCATCAATGCAGCTTTACAGCATTTCATTAAAAGTCTCCTTAAACACAAACTGTGCAACTTAATAAATTGTGTGAATAAGTGAAATCACTACATTTACTTCTTTGGGCATGTTTTCATTTAGGGGCTATGAGCCTATACGTTACTTTCAATTTGAAATTCAAAAAATAATACAGTCTTATTTGGTGAAAAATCAAAACTAAATGTAGTTTCCATGACATGATTTATCCTCACAGCCTTACTCATCAGTGTTTCTCTCTGTCACTTCTCCCTGCGTAGGTTACTTTTGTCTCTTGCGCACATCTGACACGCTGTTGACTTTGGCAGTGAAAGGAAAAGGCCATTGTGATATTTAACTGGTTGTGAGTCAGGAGGAAAACTGAAGTGATGTGTCTCAAAATTATAGCGTGTATTCTGTTCATGCCTAGTTGGCTGAGAAAGTCGATATGAAATAAACAGTACTTTAACCTGGAATATGTTGCAGAATGACTGGAAACTTCCACAGTTAATCTCACTGAGCCATTTTAAATCCACATTGAGAGTACTTGAAGCTGATTTCACAGCATGTACTTGTTTTTTATAATCTGCTTGTACTTTACTTTTTTTTGTCTTTTGTTTGTGTTTTCAAATGTGTAATTTTGCAACTGTGTGATTTTGCAACTGTGCTTTCTAGTTGCTGCTGCCTATCTTGGCCAGGTCTCCCTTGAAAAAGAGGTTTGTAATCTCAATGGGATCCTCCTGGTTAAATAAAGGTTAAATAAACAAAAAAATTCATCCTCAGAGAGTGCACCACACTGCATAGGGCAGGAAATTGGCATCCTCATCACATTTGTCCCTGGATTGTTTGTATAACTGCTACAAACTCTATGGTAACAGGTAATCAATTGTTATGAGCTGTGCTGGAGCTGCTATCCATAATATTATCAAGTGGTCTGTGTGTGTGTGTGTGGGTGTGTGGGTGTCGGCATGTGCATGCACACACATGTTCCTGCTTACTGTGTTTCAGTCCTACAGTCCATTATTCTTGACCCTCCCTTCCTTCCTGGCTTGATATACCAATAGGGAATGCCCAGGGTGGGTTCCACCGGCCTAAGTACAAGGGGACGCCTGAAAGTCCACTTCAGACACACCCACCCACCCAAACGTTCACATACTCACACGTATAGCTGAGTTGTCCAGGCTGGTCTCAGGCAGCTACCGTCAGCCTTTGACAGTCAGTCGGTATTTTGGAGAATCACGTCAAATCAGCTGTTAATATCGCTCACCAGGAAAGCAGAGAAAGGATGTATGTGTCTGGATGGCCAATTGCTCTTCTTCTTTTTCATCTCTTTGAAACAGGTGAGTGAGTGCCAGCTGAATATAACGGGCAGGTGAACTACAGACTGGTGAGCCTTAGTCTTACAATGATGCAAATCATTTGATTCCATGGTTAAACACAGAAGTTTTGCTAAACATATAATTTTCATTTTTTACAACAAGTAGAACATGGATACCTTACGAAATCCAATTTTTTTTACAATATTTTTATTGGGATTTTCCACTGTACAGTACAGAAAACAGAAACCCATATTAAAAAAAATGTTTTTTTTAGACATTTAATTGGAAGGTGTATTTTGTAGTTTATTGCACGATAGAGTTTGCGGCATTTATGCATAATGACAACACTTGCTAAAGGGGATAAATGTTTTGTTGTATTTTTTGGGGGGCTGTGACTTTTTGATTTTGTGTTCATATTCTTGACGGAACAGTGAAAGACAGAACTAAAAGACAGAACCGAAGCTTCAGCAATTTAACGGCGTAGGGTGGTAGATTAACTAAGAAAACGCACACACACACTCTAACACTCAGACATACACACATGCACATGGACACACAAATGATCTACAGCGGGTGAGATCATCTGACATCCAGAGGACCAACCTCAGGATTCTGTAAAACAATAGTCATAGAAAAGAGGATCGAGCTCGTTGGCTTGGGCAGGGTGTCCTTCCTTCCTGAGAGGAACACACTGGGTGGATTCGGCATGGTAGGACACAATGGTTCACAGTAGATCAGCTAAATGTGATATTATTTCACTACCCAGCAAAATTCAATTGACCTCTGCCCCTTTTCTGCGAAAAGAGTGAAAACTTAGAAGGATGCCATATGATGTGGTAGAAAACCCGTAACTGTGTACATCCACATCAGTGCAGAGCCATTCATTAGAGGTGGATGGGAAATGTGCATGATTATCAACACAGTATCAATTAACAGGTCATATTTAGTATCAAATAGCAGCTATCTCTCATGTTGGAATGAAACACCTGAAACACACGCAAAGATTACAGAGATCAAATTGAAAGTGCGTTTTATCTCAGCTCTGACACTGACTGCATTAAATGATAGTGTATGTCGGTCTCATCCGTTCACTCCCTGAATATTTCTCATGATCCCAGTTTCCTTATCCCCTACTTTCACTCTTCATCCTGCATCTTCCTCACCTCCTCCTCTTACTTCTCCCTCTGCAGCCATAAACTCAGCTCTTTCTTCCCTGACTCTCGGTATCCCTATTTCACACCCCTCCTCTCGATTGCACCCCTGTAGCTTCATCAAAAGAAGATCTGTGCCCTCTGATGATCTCACCCTCCAGAATGGTGGTCAGGTAGGATGAACAATACTTGGGAGAAGCTGCTTACATCGTTCCTCAGGAAACACTCCATAACAAAGATATTGACAGTGTTCCCTTCTTTGGTGCATGTAGGACAATAATATTATAAATAGTTTAACACTCATCCACCAGATGCTATCATTAATCATCACGCACCATTAATATGTGAATGACTACCCCTCACCTATGATTTCTCCCATCAAGTGCTTATAAACTCATAAAAGCAGTGATTCTTCAGGAGTGATGAACATCTAAATGACCTTGCCTGCACCACTTGTGTTTGTCTTTGTTTGGAAGGCTGTACATAACTGAGAAATGTACCCAAGTTATATATGAACATTTTACTGATTTGCCATTTATACGTGTTCTAGTGCTAATACTAAGTGATTTCTTTTTCTCAGACATCTTGCTATTTATCACTGCACTATAATGCAAATGCAGGACTCAGTTTGTCTTGACATGTATCGAACTTCTACTTCTTATAGATGAATCTGGTGACCGATTTGTGTGTTCCGCCACCTAGCAGCGCTGCCATTACTGCGGTGGCAAGTCGTAGTGAGTCAGTGTGCTGCTGCCTGCTGACAGTGCCTGCTGACAGTGCCTGCTGACAGTGACAGCAGCATGGATAATAACCCAAACCCTAGATGAGTAGAGATTGACTATTGTTAACAAAAACCTACCATGCTGTTGTTATTGGGAACAGTCTTTTCTGTTAATATTGTAGTGACCGGGGGAGGCAGTCGCCCTGACTGTTAGCGGTTCTGCGCTGGGGGAGCGCAATGACTGGTGGGACTGTTGATGTTAGATTTTAAATTAAGTTTTAATGATGTTGTGTTCATGTTGTGGTTATTGTTGTGTTGTTTGTTTGGGGGTTCGACTCGGACTAAGTAGAAGACCGTTTACTGCCTGGCTGACCCTAGGACCATGATTTAGACTGATGTCGCCAGCTGGGACATGGGGTGGGGGGCGTTATCATTGTGTTCTTGTCAGTTCTGGTCTGTTCTGGCCTGTGTAAATTAAAGAACACTGCTGGGGTTGTGCGGTGTATGGGGCACGGGAGTTGCGAATAAAAAAAGTTCTCTGCCTCCTCACTCATTCTTGCTGTCCTTCTAAATGGCCACAAGGCGGCATTCGAGGTCGACATGAAGTACAGTATGTACCCACAAGTGGCATCACATCTCAAGCAACAAGTAATGCAGACACAGAGTCTTCGGAGGAGTATCTTTACAGTTTCCCGACCAAAAGCAAATCTTCCACATGCAAAGATAAAGGTCGGTGACTGCAGTATAGAAGTGATGCTTGATACAGGGGAAACTGTGAATATTATTGATGAAACAACTTGATGAAACAACATTGGTGGAATCCAGGTCACAGTTTACAAATGCAACATTCCATGTGCTACAGGGAAGTAATGGCAGTTTACTTGGCTATGATACTGCCAGTCAGCTGGGATTAATCAAAATTGTTTACACACTTCACACATCTCCACAATAGCCAGTGCAGCCCACAACAACCTCAAATCTGAGAAAAGTGAATACAGTAAATGATCTCCTCACTGAGTATGCTGACCTTTTTCATGTGGTGGGCAAATTGAATGACTTTCAAGTCGTTACATATAAGAAAAGATGTTCCTCCAGTCACACAACCTCACAGAAGCATACTATTTCATGTGAAGAAGCGAATTGAGGCTGAATTGCAACTTCTAGAGGACCTTGACATCATGGAGAAAGTGAATGTTCCCGCTCCATGGGTCTCTCCAGTTGTTGCTGTTCCAAAGCCAAAAGACCCGGAAGCAGTGCGCGTTTGTGTGGAAATGAGGATACCAAATCAGGCTATCAAAAGAGAAAGACATCTCACACCTATGTTAGATGACGTGATACAATTACTCAATGGAGCCAGGTTCTTCTCAAAGATGGATTTAAACTGTGGGTATCATCAGCAGGGCCGGTCCTATGCTATTCTGGGCCGGGGAGCAACCATTGCTCACCGCGCCCCCCTCAAAAAAAACCAACAAAAAAAAAACCACAGACATGCACGACTGTCACAACCACCAACACCCATAAAGCCTAGGCCTACGCACGCACGCATACACCACACAGCTGTGTGTTGGGTGAGCACAGGTTACCAGAAAAAAACAACCAATTCAAAATAATATCAACCACAGGACACAATTACAAGCAACCACGCTACAGCGGGCTATTGTAAAGTCCTCCTCATTATCTTACCTTAAAACTTTACGCGTCGTGTCTTGACCACTGCAAATGTTGCAATTGTGTGAGAGAAGGTCTGGTTCTGGCTGCATTCCATGTCAGGCTGTTGTGCCCAATCACACACAAGAACCTCTCCGCATGTCTGAGCTGCCATCATCACCATGGGAAAAAGTTAGTGTGGATTTCTGTGGTCCATTTCCCTCTGGTGATTACCTTTTGGTGGTCATTGATGAGTACTCCAGGTATCCAGAGGTAGAGATTCTATAGTCCACATCAGCCAGAGACACAATTCCTAAAATTGACAAAAAATTCTCTACATTAGGTATTCCACTAGCCCAGAGTATGCAGACTTTGCAACATACTTGGGTTTCAGACATAGAAAGATAACTCCACTGTGGCCTCAGGCTAATGCAGAGGCTGAACGTTTTAGGTGTACCCTATACATGCTGCCCATGTTGAAGGTCGTCCATGGAAACAGACTCTGTATGCATTCCTGCCACGCCTCACTACTCAACTGGAATGGCTCCTGCTGATGTGCTGATTTGTTCAGCGCCCAGCACTGGCGCCAAAAGCCAGAGTCACCCAACTGGCGGGGAAACGACAGCGGAGTGTCCTAGTGAGGGGACTGCAACTCCAGTCTCCAGCCCCCCTTCAAGGCCGATTCACGCTAGTTGGCCGCCTAGGTCACGCCAAAAGATTGAATCTGGAATGCCAACTCGACAGTCGATCCTGGTAGACACGGGGTCTACTATTTCCCTGGTGTGACCTGGTGTCATCTGGGCACTACTGGCCCACTCTTGGTTACATGGTCGCTGGCCGGCGCCCAGCTGATGATGGTGACAGGAAAGAAGACTTGCATGAGAGGGAGAGGCTGGAGACCAGGAGCTGGCGCACGAATCTGGCTTGCCAACATCCAAGACCTGTGCATCATCGGCCTGGACCTGCTGACCCGCTGGGGAGCCTGTGTTAATGTGTCAGAGGCAACCATTACCCTCAACATGAAGACCGTGGCACTCCGGTCTTGCCAGGGAAGGAGTGGGCTCAGGAACCAGCGAGCCAGTCACCGAGCAGCCGCTGCTCAGCAGGCACAGAGTCCTGGTGCAGCATTGAAGTGCTGCTGCTGTCAGCGGCACTCCAGTGCTCCAATGCAGATGACGCTGCGGCCGTCCAGACAGGCAGCAACAAGGAGAGGTGGTTCCCGTTGACCACGCAGCAACTGAGGCAGCAGGAGGAACAGACCTGGTCCTGGCGCTTGCTGTAGATGGGGCGGCACCCCAAGTGGACAAAGATATCAGCACTGGGGCCTGAATTAAAGACCTACCACTCTCAATGAGGCAACTTCGAGTTCCACAGCGGTTGGCGTACCGGAGGTGGCAAGCTCCCAGACGAGGGAGTGGCCTCCTGCAGCTATGGGTGCCCCGTGTGCTGCGTCCCCAGGTTCTCCAGATGGTCCACGGCTTGGTGGGGGCGGGGCACTATGGGAATACCAAGACCCTCCATTGCCTCAGGGGGTGGTTCTACTGGCCTGGCTTTCGACAAGACGTAGCGCACTGCTGCGACTCCTGCACCTGCTGGGCTGGCTCGGAGTGTGGCAGAAGAGGGCCTATGACACACGGTGCTTTGGGTGGTCTGTTCACCAGCAGCGACACCCTGGACTTTTGGGGTACTATGTATTGGGTGATGGGGTTGTCGGGGACGACTGACCACTCAGGTGGGGGCTATGTAGCGACCGGGGGAGGCGGCCGTTCTGACTGTTGGCGGTTCTATGCCGGGGAATGCAATTGATGATGGGACTGTTGATGTTAGATTTTAAATTATGTTTTAATGATGCTGTGTTCATGTTGTAGTTATTTTTATGTTGTTTGTTTGGGGGTTTGACTCAGACCAAGTAGAGGACCATTTACTGACTGATTGACCTTAGGGCTGTGACTTCGATTGATGTCACCAGGTGGGACATCAGGGGGGACATCGTTGTGTTGTCGGTTCTGGCTCGTGTAAATTAAAGAGCACTCTCGGGGTCGTGTGGTGTATGGGGCACAGGAGTTGCGATTAAAAAGAGATTGCTGCCTCTCGACTCATTATTTCCCACTGGCTCGCCACAATATTCCTGATCTACTTCTGGCGAACATCTTGGTCCTCTGCAAGCCCAGGGAAACTATGTAAAGAGTATGGTCTCAGACAGGGGCACTCTTCATGAAGTAAAGGCTTGTGTATTTCACATTGTTTTTTTCCCAAAGTTGAAGTTTGCCACTATTGTTGGAGCAGCAGAGAACTGCACAGGCTCTTCCCGAACTCCTAAACATCGTTGTCAAACGTAACATTACATAGAAAGTAAAGGTAAAAGTAGAAAATGTACACTTCTTATGACAGCTTGCATTCGTTCAAATGCGTGTGTATTGTAGGGAGACGCCACCGCAGTAATGGCGGCTTGTTTACTTCGATACTTCACAGATTCGTGTATATTTTTCCTGCACCTCCCAATCCATGTCATCTACTCCATTAGATATCTTCAAGCTGGTGGTCAGTTGGGCAACTGATGTGATTTTGGGTTTTGTTGAAGGTAAACTTGTGTATGAACCATCTTGTTACAGGTTTGGAGATCCAGTGTCAGCAAACTGCTCTCTTCCAAGGACGTGTGTTAGTACCCTGGGCTGGGACGTTTCAGCGGTAGGGGGAGCTAATGCTCATTATAATAAACCTAAGGGATGATTTTGACTGAAAATTTGTATTATTTCACAGAAATTTGGGATATTACACTACACAGTGAAGAGGATGATGTACTCATTTTGCAGCTTTCACGTGAGGGAGATGATAGGCATAGACTCTTTTCCTACATGAACAACCACATTATTGTGGTAACTTTTCATTTATATATCTTTTATAAAGAACAAAACACTAAATTTCAGATATCTTATTAAAGCCATTAAATGTAAGGCTACGGCAGTCCTATCGGCTTACAATATGAGTCACGATGTTTAGGCTAAGCATGACACAAATACATAAACATAAACAACAGTACTCTGAATACATTCGACTTTTTTTCTGTCTTATGCATTTTGAACACCATCAGGGAGCCGATACTTTGGCTTCTGCATCGTATCTAGTCTGGAAAGTGCATCATCTGACTGAGTGGAGCGTTAAGCCCATATGCTTTACACTGTCTGAGATTGGGGAATACCACTACAGTCAACTAGATTTAACTGTCTACCGTGAGTTAATACTTTTATTTTGAAGTGAATTTGAACATGTATTTGTTTTGTTTTTTGTTTGTTTGTGAATTATTCTACTCACCCTTCATGTGGGCATGTTTGTGTTTAACTGCTTCCTTCAGAGCCTCCTGTCAGTGTGTCCATCCATATGAACTTTTCTGGGCCCCTGCTTGAGAATCACCAGTACACTGTGCAGTGCCACGTCCAGGATGTTGCTCCTGCCGAAAACCTCACTGTGACCTTTTATCGAGGACAAATGGCACTTGGGCCACCACAGTTCTCCACATTCATATCGAGGACACCGGTGACAGAAATATTCACTCAGAGCTTCATCACAAGTAGAGAGGATGATGGAGAACAATACTGGTGTGAGGCCAAGCTGGAGCTGGGACCAGAAGGACCACAGCCCCCCCCTGTGGTCAGGTCTCAATATCTCACCGCCACTGTCCACTGTGAGTTGTACACTTATATGCTCTGGCAGCTGTTATCGCAGGTTTCCATTTCCCATACTGTAATGTCATGCAGAAGTTTAACTGTAAAGCATCCTGTGCCCTATGACATTCAGTCAGTCATTCAACTGATGGACAACTTTTACTGAAATAATGTTCTCTTCCATTTTCCATCTCCCGCTTTGTTTCTTCGTCATTAAGATCTCTTTTTTCTTTTTAATTTCCCTCTCCCTTTTGGCTTTTTACCTTTTAAAATTCACCAACTTTGCCTCTCTTTCAACTTGTTGCATTTCTCTCACCTGGCACCTCTGGTTCTTCCTTTTCCTTAGTTGGTCCAGACCTTCTTTGTCCTCAATTTCAGCAGGTCAGAGAGGGAGAGCCGCTATCCTGTGAGGTGACAGGAAACCCTAGCCCAGAAGTCACCTGGCTCAGAAATGGTCAGACGGTTGCCCCACCCATATATCCAAGCAGAGCGTATGCTGGGGAATACACACTTATTGCAGCAGGGGCTGTTAAACAGATTGAATATACATTGGAGGTAGAGATCCTCACTGCCAGAGGTAGGTCCTTGTGTGTCTGGGTTTCATTTGTACTGTACAAATGGTGCAGGTGATGCAATTAAGATGTTGATCATCACAATATCTGTCATCTGTTGTGGCTTTTGATAAGTTGTGTTTGTACTCTGTTGTATCTGATATCATTACATTTCTAAAATCTGAACACAAAATACAATGCTGTGTCATTTCTTTAGTTTTTTTTGTCCACCATTTGGATACATCTCATCCTCTTGTTGTTTGTGCAGTATAACCCGATTAATAGGAATTACAGATTTCTGTACTGGCTCATCTATTAATGAGTAACAGAGTCCAAAGACATGCATGTTAGGGGGATAGGTATGGTATGAATACTGTGTAGATGACATGCAGCGCTACTCTGCAGCTAATGCAGACTTCTCTGAATCTGGCAAAATTGCTATTGTTACAAATGGATCAATAAGGTCTATGAAGCTTGCAATTTTGAACAGACACTAGAAGCATTTGGCCCAATTATAGTGTAAAGACACATTGAATTTATCCAATTATGTGAAATGTTTTGGATCCCAATTTCATATTTAATTTCTCTGAAGAGATAATCCTTCTAAATGATGGCCATTCCCAAAGATTTTGAAGGAAATCATGAAACCTACCTTGTCTGACTGACTGAACTCATTGTGAATATTTTCACAAATCCAACTCTATGATGACACAGCCATTCTTGAACAAAAATGTATTACAGCCAAAGCTCAAAAATATTTTTTCTTGGTGTCAGATAAAAAAAAAACAAACAAAAAAAGACAAAAACTATTTCTCTCATTCTTTCCAGGAACTTCAAACCTGCACAGTTGGCATTTCCTGGTGACCGTCATGCTTATTCAGTCAATTTGTTGGCTGTAAAACCTTCTCAAAATACCCTATGCCTCATTAAGATGGACAGTGTGCCTACTGTCAAAAGGTTTATAGTTTGCAATTACACATTTTCTATTAGAAAATGTTTACATAACATTCAAATTTCACCATCAACACTCCAGACTCAAGATTTAAGATATAGTAAGATAATTTATTCTACAACAGCCCCCCTTGAAAGATTCTGCTGAAGTACGTAGTCTAAGTTACAACACTGGCCCTATAAAAGCCATGTCATTGCACTTTGTCTGAAAACACAATTAGCCCATTGGTCAAATCTGCTCTGTAGACCCGGATGGAGTGGCCCTTTCACTGTGGCCAGGTAAGACGAATGAAAAGGAACAGCACCCAAATATGGATTTACCCCTATCCTATGAAAGAGGGTTGTTTTAAGTGGAGTAACAACACATCAACACAGCGAAGCAGGGTGTTGCACCATGTTCATCTTTGTTGTTTTAAAGTGATATACCTTTAAAACACCAGTGGAAAAGACTTACAGTCATTTCTGGTCTTGAACTTTCCCTCAGATATAAGCAGTTTGTTTTGTTTACCATGTAAGAAGTTGTGTCCAAAGAAGTTCAGCTACATTAAAGGTTTCCCATATCATCACTTATTGTTCAGGTTCCTCTCACTTTAGGGGGTGAGCATCCAGGGGTCATAAACTTTTTGATGAAAAGCTGACAATGCTATGGTTTCTTTTCTGTGTGTGTCTTCATTGAACTTAAACACAACTGTGTTGCACAGCATGCATTTTGAAATGTACCAAATTACACCTGTGCTGATCCAATGGAAGGCTGAATCCAGCCTGCGGTGAAATTAACATTGCTAGAATGGAAGGGTCAGTTTTCTTTCTGAATCTTTTGGTAACACTTTATTTTAGGGGGTTGGAAATTACCTAGTAATAAGATGGTAATTATCACATAACTTCATGGAAATAAGGTTGAAATTACCTTGTAATGTCCTAGTAATAAGGTGGTAGTTTTTACAGGTAATTTTACAGCTAACCCTAACCCTTACCCAAATTACAAGGTAATTTCAACCTCATTTCTAAGAAATTACGTGATAATTACCATCTTATTACTAGGAAATTACTAGGTAATTTCTGACCCCCTCTGACTCCCTAAAATAAAGTGTAACCAATCTTTTATAACAATAAGACTTCCTAGCTCTATTGCAGTCATGCATTCATCATTACAAAAACAAAAAACAAAATTAAACTATTAAGGCAACAGCCTGAGGGGACTGTGCAGTTGTAAAAGTAGCTGCTTCATGATGATGCACTTTGATAAAACTTTCTTCAATACAATGCTGTAATCTAAACCACAATGCCACTGTGCTACCCAATTCTAAACATGTCACTTTTTATTAACAAAGTTACTTTGCATTAAAAGAAATTCAAACTATTCATTTCATAATAGCAATTAAAAGCACTAACTACCTTGTCCACCTTTGCCCAACGTATGGTAACCAGCTAGCCCACATATTTTGTCTACAAATTCTAGTGTACTTTCTGGTTATTGCCTCTGCCAGGGAGACTTGGGGAGGACTACTTGACTTTGAAGGAGGTTTACACACAGAGCTCTTGAAGAGTTTAAAAAAATATTTGCCACCCATCATTTGCATGGCAAGACTGATATAAAGGCAATTGATTAATTCAACAATGATAAAGGGGTGGATTTC
Source organism: Lampris incognitus (assembly GCF_029633865.1). Taxonomy (NCBI): domain Eukaryota; kingdom Metazoa; phylum Chordata; class Actinopteri; order Lampriformes; family Lampridae; genus Lampris; species Lampris incognitus. The sequence goes on from NC_079215.1 coordinate 21,737,412, forward strand.
GAGATGGATGGATACGACTTGCATTACATGAATAGGAAGAACAAGAAAGGAGGTGGTGTGGCTCTATGTAGACAGAAACCTCAATTATATGGTAGAAAACATGTCTCCACCTATTGATGACATAATGGAATGCACTACCATGGAAGTTTACATGGAAAAAATGTTTCATGTAATAGTTGTGTGTACAGAGCAGCTGGATCCAGCATTGAAATATTCAAGGAAAGGACGGAAGAAATGTTTGCTTGGTCAGATCAGAAGGTTATATTTATTTGTGGGGCTTTTTAATATAGATTTGCTGAATCCCAACAGCACAAATTGATGGACGAGTTTATCGATACAATGTATAATATGAGTCTATCCAACGATCTCAAGACCTAGCAGAATAATATCACACTGTGCCACTCTAATAGACAGCATATTCTCAAATAATATGGACAACAATATAGTGAGCAGGTTGTTAATGAATGATATAAGTGACCATTTGCCAGTTTTTGTGATCTATGGCTGTGATTATGTGACGGCTAAGGAAGACAATATGATTAAATACAGGAGAGTGAGAACGGAGGAAGCCATGGGTGCATTTAGAAATTAATTATTAGAACAAAACTGGAAAAAATTATATGAGGAAAAACATTGACAAAGCCTATAATACATTTCTCATAACACTATATGGCAAAAACTGCTCAATAAAACAATACAACAGGAAGCAAAACTATGAGGATAGACCGCGGATTACAAAGGGACTGCAAAATGCCTGTAAAAAAGTTCTCTTCATAGACAGTTCATAAAATGTAGAACAGTAGAGGCAGAAAATAGATACAAAAGATATAAAAATAAGTTAATTAATATTATGAGAATATGCAAGAAAAATATTAGAACAAAATATTAGAGGAAAACAAAGACAATATCAAGGGCACATGGAGAGTATTAAATAGCATTATTGGAAATGGATCAACAAACGCAAGTTACCCTCAGAATTTCATAGACAATGATAAAACTATAAACAATATGAATGATGTGGTAACTGGATTTAACACATTTTTTGTAAGTGTGGGACCAAAACTGGCAGAAGGAATCGATGACCCACAGCCAAAAGAGGTGGGGGCTATTGAGGATTATGGAGATGGACTTCAAAGCTCAGTCTTATGAGAGCTGTAGAAGGAAAGGAACTCGTTGATATTGTTAACAAGATTAAGAGCCAAACGTTGATTGATTGGAATGGAATTGATATGACTTTAGTTAAGGAAGTCATCGATGGTATTGTGAACCCACTGACCTAAATCTGCAACTTGTCTTTCAAAACGGGTACATTACCATGTTATATGAAAATTGCTAAAGTTATCCCACTTTATAAAGTTGGGGATAGGCATCACTACCAATTACAGGCCCGTGTCCTTACTTTCCCAGTTCTCTTAAGATTTTGGAAAAAACTCTATATTGCAAGGTTTGATAATTTTATTGAGAAACAAATTGTTTTCAGGCAGTCAGTATGGGCTCTGATCAAACAGATCGACATCTATGGCATTAATGGAGCTAATAGAAGAAATAACTAATTATATTGATAAGAATATGCAGTGGGAGTATTTATGGATTTAAAAAAAGCGTTTGATACAAATGACCATGAAATATTACTTAATAAAATGATAAGGTATGGTATCAGAGAGGTGAGGTTAAATTGGCTGAAAAGTTATATGGGAAACAGACAACAGTTTGTGCAGATAGGTGAATACAAATCAACATGCATGGACATTACTCGTGGAGTCCCACAGGGGTGAGTATTAGGCCCTAAATTATTTGTTCTGAATATCAATGACATAAGGTATCAAGTCTATTGAAATTTACTTTATTTGCAGATGACACTACCATTTATTTGTTCCAGGGAGAATTTACAGGAGCTTTTGGAGTTGATCACAGCTGAAATGAAAAAGTTAAAAATGTGGTTTGACGGAAACAAATTATCATTAGATCTGAACAGCTATGGAATGTTCTTAATGATGAGTTGAAATTGTGTAGCTCGCTGTTGAGTTTCAAAAAATCTTTCAAATGTAAAGTAATTAAGGATTACAACTTAGTATAATTTTTTTTCTTCCTTTTGTAATTCTGATATTCTAGGTTAACTTAAGGCTGTAGGCAACAATAAGCCTTGGGCTTCAGCCTATTCCTTTTTCGGTCATTGATTGTTTGAGTTTTGTTGCGTGAAATGGACTAAAGTAAATATGTACGATGATGTTTTTATTTTTTCTGTCTGTCGCATATGAACACAAATGTATGACCAAAATAAATCATTAATTCATTAATTCAAAGGAACAAAATTAAGTTTATGTTATTTGGAAATCATCAAATAGACATACAAGTAGAAGTATGATCAACAATATTAACATTGAAAGAGCATATGAAAATAAATTTCTGGGTGTGATACTTGACCATAAGATCTGCTGGAAACCTCATATAAGATTCGTGAGAAGAAAAATGGCAAGGAGCATTGGAGTTCTGGGAAAGGTAAGGCACATTCTGGATCATAAAGCATTGTACATTCTGTATTGTTCACTTGTATTGCCATATTTGAATTACGGTGTGGCGGTATGGGGGAACACCTACAAAAGCAACTTACAATCGTTATGCGTACTGCAAAAAAGGAACAATAAGGATAGTAAACAATGTAGGATATAGGGAACACACTAACAAACTGTTTAAATTCAAGGGCTACGAGGTTTGTGGACCTGGTAGAATTCAATACTGCACAAATGTACAAAGCAAGATATAATCTACTTCCTGGCAACATACATTTGTTCTCAGAGTTACAATTTAAGAGGAAAACTGAATTTTAAGAAACACTGTGTTCGTACCACTGGCAAAAGTATGTTTATTTCAAATTATGGGACAAGTCAAGGAACGCACAAGTTTAAATCAATCCAAAAAGAGATACAAAAAATATTTTAAAGCGGTATAAGGGTGAGGAGGAGGTTTTGCTCCTCATGACCGTGACACCTATCGTGGATGCTGTTATTGTTTCTTGGAAATTGTTATTGTTTTTTTATTGCATTTAATATTACTTTTTCATTGAGTCATTGCGAGATAGTTATCGAGATACTATAGTGTGTAAAAAAAACCAAGTCTATTATTTAGGTTTATTAATTGAGCATTAGAGAAGGGGCAGGAAATTATAAGTAGTAACTTCCTCCTGCTCCTTTTTCAACTTACAATTTTTGTTGGATTCTCTGCTGAGAATTCTTAAGTCTTCTGGTTTTATTTTTATCATTTGTTTTATCTTTATTATTTTTTCTGTTTATGCTTGGTCATTTTTTTCCGATTATTTTGCATGTTCGAAATACAGATTTAAATTTGAATTTTTAATCAGTGCATATCATATGGCAGGGTCATTGGTGTGCGTGTGGTTTATGTGGCTATGTTCATGTGTGTCTTATTCGCGCACCAGGACAAGATTCTCTCCAAAGCCACCCCACCCACCCCCGATCCCGACTGCGCACAGGTCGGTGACTGGCCATAACGCACACACAACGCTTATTCCATATGCGCAGCTCTCCCACACACTATTTAATCCAAATATAGGCTAATTAAAAGGGTAGCCCCACCACCAAAATTCAGTCATATTAGAGACATTCCCAAATCCCGATTTAAACACTTTGAAGTTGTCCATGGAAAATTGACAATAAACTCGTTATTTAGTGATCTGAACATACATCAGACTTGCATGAAAGAAAAATCCATACCAGGACCTTAAAACAGCCCAAACAATGCCGACCGGGCTCGCGCAGGCCCCCGTGCTCCGGAGGTGCTATGTCCGTCGTCATGTGCTCCGAGGACTGACGGAGCGGCGGGAGCCGTCAGAGTTGGACCCTGCCTTGACTCCGAACCCAGGACAACTGACCCGGTGTTCCCCCGGTGTCAGCGGCCCTGTGTGTACCTCTATCCATGCTTGATTAATAATGCTGTTGCCTATGTAGCCATCGTGCCAGGCTATGCATGCTGTTAAGGTTCATCTTGGTGCCTGTGACATTACCTTTGATGATGTATAAGGCTTGTATGATTAAACTGTGATGCATTCAGGAGAGTATAGATGTAATTGCCTATTTTGGTTGACATGCATTACAGAACCTAATAAGTATGATTGGTCTTAGACGGGTCAGGCCGACTTGATTTTCTCTGTGCCCCCCCACTGTGATTTCTGCCTATGCTACAGCTTGGGAGTATCGGGACTCCTGCTAGGACCCACCTTCTCTACCGTTAACTGAACTTCCGTTCTGTATTACAGGTGTGGTGACAGCTGTATTAAGGTTTTTACGAGTTTGGCAGTGGCAGTGCTGCTGGTTCGTCATTTGCTTAACTGGCACAAGTTAGCAAATGGATGTTTACCCATTTGTTAGTGGACAAGGCCTGGTGCTCCACTAACCACTCATGTTTTAGAGAGCTGATGGCAACAGTTAAACTATGACAAGTTGAAATAGGATGCAGAGTTTTATTTACATTTTTACGGTCATAACATGCCCTTTTTCTGAAATACTTGGCATTAAGGAAATAATGTAATAACTAAGCGGATTTCTGTCACTTGAAATTCAAATTCAAAAATATATTTAAAACTATAGTTTCATTTAGACCAAGACACTTTCAGATTTGCTTTGAAATTCCATGTTACATTTAACTCAATTGACGCCACATGCAGACCAATAATACAATAGAACTCACAATAGAACTAAATTAACAAATTAAACGATGCGCAAACCCATGGTGGAATGCTCCTGGTATGGTTATATTGAGGTCATCAGACATGGCACTGGTTGTATCTCCTTGTCTATTGGGGTTCTGCAGTATGCAGTATAGAGGATCTCCTGAAATGAGGCCTCCTGTTCGTTGGGGACCTCACTGGACCGGACTGGTGAGCTGGGGGCGTACTTTTAAAGTCCAAACCAAGACCCCATCGCTGGACTGTGGATGTGGCAGAGACTACAGCTGCTGCCAGGAGCTAGTGGGAAGTTGAATCCCAACCAAGTTGTTCCCTTGACAGAGCTTGCTTCTGCTTATCAGATCCAGAAGTGAATGTGTGCCAGTGGTGGGTGCAGAGATGGTGCTATACTCTGGTTGTCTGCCTGTAACCAAAGGTGTGGGGGAGCAGACCTCCATGTCCACACTTTCTTCCTTGATAGCCACCGATCTGAAGCCATCGAGCTTCTTCCCCATGGATCTAACAGCGGGTAAGTGCTGTTTAACAGCCCTGGCCTTCTTTACTCTGTGGATTTAAAGCGGTTTTTATTTTTACTTTTATGATAACATGGTAAAATCAAATCCACTCTGAAGTTATGAAAGTAATTCTAATCGATTTTACAACATTGACAATCAAAAGCTCATACACAACTAGGAGTCATAGATCTTTGTACCAACATTTTAGAAAAAGTAAAACTCATTACTTACGGTAATGATGCCGAGGTGCCCAAAATTCTCCTGCTCTCATTAAGCAGCAGCCTAAGACGAGAAAATCACCAGTGTCAAAAAAAAGTGTTAAATGTACAATGAGCAAATATCCAAAAGTGCATGTGTGGCAGTGGTGGGTGCAGAGATGGTGCCATACTCTGGTTGTCTGCCTGTGACCAAAGGTGTTGGGGAGCAGACCTCCACACTTTCTTCCTTGACAGCCACCGGTCTGAAGTCATCCAGCTTCTTCCCCATGGATCTGACGGGGGGTAAGCGCTGTTTCGCAGCCCTGGCCTTCTTTACTCTGTGGATGTAAAGCGGTTTTCATTCTTACTTTTATGATTATTTGGTAAAATCAAACCCACTCTCAAGTTATGAAAGTATTCCTAATCAATTTTACAATGTTGACAATCAAAAGCTCATATACAGCTAGGATTCGCAGATCTTTGTACCAACATTTTAGAAAAAGTAAAACTCATTACTCACGATAATGCGGAGGTGCCCAAAATTCTCCTGCTCGCATTAAGCAGCAGCCTAAGACAACAAAATCACCAGTGTAAAAAAAAAAAAGAAGTGTTAAATGTAAAATGAGCAACGATCCAAAAGTGAATTTGTGGTAGTGGTGGGTGCAGAGATGGTGCCATACTCTGGTTGTGTGCCTGTGACCAAAGGTGTTGGGGAGCAGACCACCACACTTTCTTCCTCGATAGTCACTGGTCTGAAGTCATTCAGCTTCTTCCCCATGGATCTGACAGGGGGTGAGAGCTGTTTCGCAGCCCTGGCCTTTACACTGTGGATGTAAAGCGGTTTTTAGTCTTACTTTTATGATAATTTGGTAAAATCAAATCCACCCTGAAGATATGAAAATAATCCTAATCCATTTCACAATGTTGACAATCAAAAGCTCATATACAACTAGGATTCGCAGATCTCTGTACCAACATTTTAGCAAAAGTAAAACTCAGTTTTTATCAGAGACCTACACAGATAGACCCCAGGTAGTGCTCAAGCACCTGCCCTTTTGCCCCCTGACCAGCAGATAAGTGCCCTTTTCGAAAGGTAACATTAGTGTCAGAGGCTGTAGAGGGCTCATTTTAAAGTTAGAGTGAAGATATGATACTCATATGAAACTAAAACACCTAAGGCATCTATTGGTATCAACCGTGTCATGCTTGCTTGTTGGGAAGAGGGCTAAATAAGGCTTCGGAATTAAGCTAAATTTTGGCGTGGGAAACTGAGGGCCACCGACAGTTACAGTCTGGTGAGGCTTACTGTTTTAATGCATCGACTCTCTCACCAAGCAGTCTTACTGACTGCAACATGCTTAGTATTTCACAAATTAGAGAGCTAGCTAGCCAAAGTTTGTGAAGTGAAATGAGCCAGCTAGTGAGCTAGATAACACTAGTGAACAAAACTGAATACAGCACGTGTAGTACTTAACAAATTAGAGTTGTTTTATTTGATGAACATGGGCACTGATAGGCGAAAATCTTCACCAAGCTGTCTTACCCAAATAAACATCATATCATACTCTATTTTTGGGAGATTAAAACCTTAATCATCTTGCACAACATTGATTTTAGCGCATTTACCAACTGTAGCAGGCATAATGCATAGAAAAGACAGGGTAAGAAAAGAAAAAGAAAGGGAGCTACAGCAGGCAGCCCAGGGAAGTAGCCATCTGCTATCCTGGATCAGGCCATTTACCAGCAAGGAGGACGAGGGAGATGTATTACCACCAGATACACAACCCATCATTACAGATAAAGAGGAAAGGTCAGAGCCCAGAGCAGAGTCATGTTCAGGGACAACTGTCCCTTTACAAGCTCAGATTTGAAAGTTTAACTGTTAATCTACTTTTATTGAAATCTCTTATCCACAATTTATTTTAACTACAAGGTGGCTTGGCAATTCTAAATCAGACATGAAGCTACTTTAGCTTAATATTAGTAGGCTATTTTGTACTAAATTTATATAAGTTAGGTCTACATGACAGCACTTGCAGTAATATCGCATTTACCTGAAATATTATTAAAACATTGCCAAATGACAAATAGCCCATTAAAATATGTCTGCATAAAAAGTAAGCTATGTGGTAGGGTATTGATGTTGGGCCAAGACAGGTAGTCTGGTGAGGCTTACTGTTGTAATATATCGACTCTGTCACCAAGCAGTCTCACCCAAATAAACATCATATATCATATCATATTGTGGGTCTAGGGAGCTACAGCAGGCAGCCCAGGGAAGCAGCTCTCTGCCATCCTGCAACAGGCCATCTACCAGTAAGGAGGATGAGGGAGATGTATTGCCAGAACATATCACAGATGAAGCAGAAATGTCAGAGTCCAGAGCATAGTCATGTTCAGGGACAGCTACAGAAACAATGCTGTCTGACGATCAAGACGAAAAGGGAGAATCCTCTATAGCACGAGAAGGGTATGAGCAAGAACCAGCTGTTAATGAGACGGAGGAAGTAATTGCAAACATAGCTACCCTACAGATCCTTCCCATGTTGAGGCATTTCACATCAGGTGCAATGACAGCTACATTTCCATGTGCTGCAGTATAGGCCCCTGTCAACCAGATATGGTATATCCCAAAAAATGCTGAGGGGCGGTCATTCCAAAAACAATGGTTCTCTGGAAATGTGTGGCTGGAGTACTCACCTACTGCTGACTGAATTCATTGTTTCAGTTGTCGGCTTTTCCTTTCTGAAGAGAGGTATAAAAGCAGAAGGGCATGGAGGATTGGCATAAGAAAGTGGAATACTGCTCTAGAAAAAAAAAATCAAGCAACACTTACTCACAGACACATGACAAGCATGGTGAGATGGACCAATTACCCCCAAAAAAGAAAAAAATAAGACACTACAGTCTTCATTTAATGTATCAGATGTCAAGGGGTGGAAGTTAGAGAGCGAGAGAGGCAGCCAAATAAGAGAAATCCTGACCAAGTTAATTGATCTGACAGTATATCTTGCACGGCAAGGACAGCCACTCCAAGGTAGAGATGAGAACAACTCCACTAACAACCGTGGTAACTTTCTTGAAATGGTGGATGTATTTTCCTGCCATGACAGTGTGCTGACGAGGCATATAGAAAAAGTTGCCAGTATGAAAGTCACCAAGACAAGGCCCCAGGTGTCACTGCCGTCTAACAGAAGCCAAAATGACATACTTGCAGCACTGGGTACTTACATTAGGAGGGAGATACAAAGTGAAATAAAAGAGGCTGACATGTATTCCGTCCTAGTGGATGAAACCTCTGATGTTTCACACCAAGAACAAGTGTCATTTGTAATGCAATATCTTCATGATATGCAAATAAAGGACAGCTTTATTGAGATGTGCAACACTGATACAACTAAAGGACAGGAGCTGGAAAATACTGTACTCTCCCTTCAGCAGAAGAATGAGCCAGAGCTGAAGAATGTGTGGCAAAGGCTATGATGGAACAGCCAACATGAGTGGCATGTATAAAGGTCTTCAAACCAGAATACATGTGCACAATGAGAAGGCCCTCTATGTGCACTGCAAAGCGCACTGTCTGAATCTGGTCCTGGTGGAAGCCTCAAAATCTAACAAACATTTTGTGACATTCTTCAACCTTGTGGAGAAGCTGTATGCTTTTTGCACTGGCTCCCCAAAGCACCATGCTGCCTTGGTGAAATGGCAGCAGTTGCTGTATCCTAGACAGTGTGTTGTGGAGCTTAAGAAACTGTTGGATACGCAATGGGCTTGCAGAGAGAGAGCACGGAAGGCCCTTCGGAGAATTCTGAAAGCTGTTATGAAGTTCCTTGATGACATCAGTGAAAGTGACCCACCTGACCTGGCCCAAGGGGATGCTAAGATGTATAGAAATGCGATCAACTTCGTATTTATTCTCTGCCTGGAAATCACCACGCCAGTGTTTCAAGTCACTGCTCTGGCATCAGATTCTCTGCAGGAAGAAAGCTTGGACCACTCCACTGCCTACAAGGTAATTGATGGCATGCCTTACACATTGCAAATAAAGAGGTTTGAGGAGAAGTTTGAGGAAATATTTGGAGGCACATCAGAGAAGGCAGAGAGCCTCGACATTCCAATACCTACTGTAGTGCCCGGTCAGGAGAGGAAACAAAGTGCCAATGCCTTTCCAACACATCCCCACAGGGTCTCAAGTGAGTGATTAGTTTGAGTCTGTAGAGGCATACTTCAGGAGCAGTGTGTACTACACATTTCTGGATACTACGACTGAGGAGCTAACAGGAGATTCAAGGGGGGGCAACACTAGAAGTCCCACTGATGGAATCATTCGATCCTTCCACTCCTTAACAGTACCTGCTAACTGGGTAAGCATGTCAAACTCAGAAGCAGAGGAAGCTGTCCACATTCTCTGTGATTTCTATGAGGATGATAAGGACCAGCTGAAGACAGAGCTAAAGGTCTTCCACTCCAGCTTTCCTTCAAAAGACCTGCAAGAAATCATTGCCATACTGGATGAAAACAGGGGCTGGCTCATCTTTCCAACCTTAGTGAAGATGATAAGAACCTATGCGACACTGCCAGTGTCAACAGCTTCTGTAGAGAGATCATTTTCAAAGCGGAAATTATCAAGAACAAACTGAGAAGTCTCTGTGGACAAGAACGGCTCTCTGACCTTCTCCTGCTTGCCATATAGCAAGATGTCCAGATAAACCATAGTGAAGTTTTCAGATTCTTCCAAGACATGGCACTGAGGTGGATACTTCTTTAAAGCAGAATGATCCAGCTCCCTTCATCGGAGTACACAGAACACACTTAGCCTAATTGTTGCAACTGAACATGACAAAAAAAGGTTGCTATTATTGATTTTGAAGGATTATTTATTTTATAGATCACTAAAGTTTGCATAGTGGCATTTTCTTTGTTGTTTCCAATGTGTCCTTGTGATGTGAAAGACCATAGTCTCTGTGTGAACTGATACAGTAATTTTGTAGAAACCTGTTGAGTTTTAAACATCTGCATGAGTGTATAGGTATTGAAATCAGTTGCATTCTATATAGCGTTTTTCTAGCTGCAACAGCCACTCAAAGCGCTTTACATTTCTGGTCAAATCTGAATTTCAGACACCTGTTAATAAGTATGTAATTAAGTATAAGTTGTGCCACTGTAATGTTATTTTTTCTTTTTTGCCCTTTTTCTCCCAATTGTACTTGGCCAATTACACCAGTCTTCCAAGCCATCCCCAGTTACTGCTCCACCCCCTCTGTCGATCCGGGGAGGGCTGCAGACTACCACATGCTTCCTCCAATACATGTGGAGTCGCCAGCCGCTTCTTTTCACCTGACAGTAAGGAGTTTCGCCAGGGGGACGTAGCGCATGGGAGGATCATGCTATTCCCCCTCAGTTCCCCCTCCACCCTGAACAGGCGCCCTGACTGACCAGAGGAGGCGTGAGTGACCAGGACACATACCCACATTCGGCTTCCCACCCGCAGACATGGCCAATTGTGTCTGTAGGGACGCCCGACCAAGCCAGAGGAGAAATGAGGATTTGAACCGGTGATCCCCATGTCGGTAAGCAACGGAATAGAACACCACGCCACCCAGACACCTAACATTATTTTTTAAAATAAATAATTATGAGAGAGATGCCCTTTTTTCCCTTGAGCATCTGCCCTCCAAAGTGTCTGTGCAGGCCACTGTTACTTATGGTAACGAAGCCAAGGTGCCCAAAATTCTCCTGCTCTCATTAAGCAGCAGCCTACTACTACTTCTGGCTGCTCCCGTTAGGGGTCGCCACAGCAGATCATCCATTTCCATCTCTTCCTGTCCTCTGCATCTTCCTCTGTCACACCAGCCACCTGCATGTCCTCTCTCACCACATCCACAAACCTCCTCTTTGGCCTTCCTCTTTTCCTCTCCCCTGGCAGCTCCATATTCATCATCCTTCTCCCAATATACCCAGCATCTCTCCTCCACACATGTCCAAGCCATCTCAATCTTGCCTCTCTTGCTTTGTCTCCAAGCTGTCCAACCTGAGCTGTCCCTCTAATATACTCATTCCTAATCCTGTCCTTCGTTACTCCCAATGAAGATCTCAATATCTTCAACTCTGCCACCTCCAGCTCTGCCTCCTGTCTTTTTGTCAGTGCCACTGTCTCCAAATCATATAACATAGCTGGTCTCAAAATAATTTTGTAAATCTTTGCTTTAACTCTTGCTGGTACCCTTCTATTGCAAAACACTCCTGACACTCTTCTCCACCCACTCCACCCTGCCTGCACTCTCTTCTTCACCTCTCTTCTGCACTGCCCGTTATAGACAGTTGACCCCAAGTATTTAAACTCATACGCCTTCGTCATCTCTACTCCTTGCATCCTCACCATTCCACTGTCCTCCCTCTCATTCACGCATAGGTATTCCATCTTGTTCCTAATGACTTTCATTCCTCTTCTCTCCAGTGTATACCTCCACCTCTCTCTGAAGTAAGAGACAAAGTGATTAAAATGCAGAAGGCGGGAAAGGGATACAAAACAATATCCAAGTGTTTGGCTGTCCCACGGAACACTGTTGGATCCATTGTCAGAAAGTGGAAGCTGTATCACATCACGCAGACGCTTTGTAGGTCAGGCCGTCCCTCAAAGCTAAGTGTCCGAGCAAGACGTGGGCTGGTGAGGTAAGCCACAGATGATCCTGTAATCAGTGGATGAACCTGGAGTAAATGTGCATGAGTCAACCATATCACAAGCTCTCCATTAATCTGGCCTGTATGAGAGAGTGGCAAGAAAGAAGCTGTTGCTCAAAACTATGCATATAAAACCAGGCTTGGAGTTTGCTACCAAGCATGAGAGAGACCCAGTTAGGATGTGGGTAAAGGTTTTGTGGTCAGATGAGACAAAAGTTGAGCTTTTTGGCCAAAACTCAAAAAGTTAATGTGTGGCGCAAACCCAACACTGCTCATGCCCTAAAAAACACCCTCCCTACTGTGAAGCAGGGCAGCGGCGGCATAATGCTATGTGGTTGCTTTTCATCTGCAGGCACAGGGAACCTTGTTCAAGGGAACAAGGTTTGATGGAAGAATGGATAGAGCTAAATACAGGGAAATATTGGAAGAAAACCTGTTGCAGTCTGCCATAAAACTGAAGCTTGAGAGAAGGTTCGCCTTCCAGCAGGACAATGATCCTAAGCAAAAGGCTAAAGCAACAATGGCATGGCTCAGCAACAAAAAGGTGAACGTTTTGGAGTGGTCAAGTCAAAGTCCAGACCTCAACCCCATTGAAAATACATAACATAACTGATCTCACCACCATTTTGTAAACCTTCCTTTTAACGCTTGCTGGTACCCTTCTGTTGCAAATCACTCCTGACAATCTTCTCCACCCACTCCACCCTGCCTGCACTCTCTTCTTCACCTCTCTTCTGTTCTCCCCATTACTTTGGACAGTTGACTGGATTATAAAAGATACTCATATCTGTTCCTGAACAATATTATTTTTGTGAACCCATAAGCTCTAACAGCATGTTCCCAAAGCCAAAACAAGTTATGTTTCACTGATTTTTGTAAATAAATTAAAAACTAAACTATAGTGCTTGCGTAAGTATTCAACCCAACCCAGCAACAACTGAGGATGCACAAATCAGTGCATTCTTAGTGCCAGTCCCAAGCTCGGATAAATAGGGAGGGTTGCGTCAGGAAGGGCATCTGGTGTAAAATCTTTGCCAAATCAAATATGCGGGTTAAGCAGCACAAGACGACAAAATCACCAGTGTCAAAAAAGTGTTAAATGTACAATGAGCAAAGATCCAGAAGTGAATGTGTGGCAGTGGTGGGTGCAGAGATGGTGCCATACTCTGGTTGTCTGCCTGTGACCAGTGGTGTGGGGGAGCAGACCTCCATGTCTACGCTTTCTTCCTTGATAGCCACCGGTCTGAAGCCATCAAGCTTCTTCCCCATGGATCTGATGGGGGGTAAGTGCCGTTTCACAGCCCTGGCCTTCTTTACACTGTGGATGTAAAGCGGTTTTTATTCTTACTTTTATGATAATTTGGCAAAATCAAATCCACTCTGAAGTTATGAAAGTAATCTTAATCAATTTTGCAACATTGACAATCAAAAGCTCATATACAACTAGGATTTGCAGATCTTTGTACCAACATTTTAACAAAAGTAAAACTCAGTTATGGTAATGAAGCCAAGATGCCCAAAATTATCCTGCTCTCATCAAGCAGCAGCCTCAGACGACAAAATCACCAGTGTCAAAAAAGTGTTAAATGTACAATGAGCAAAGATCCAGAAGTAAATGTGTGGCAGTGGTGGGTGCAGAGATGGTGCCAGTGATGGGTGCAGAGATGGTGCCATACTTTGGTTGTCTGCCTGTGACCAAAGGTGTGGGGGCGCAGACCTCCACATCCATGCTTTCTTCCTTGATAGCCACTGGTCTGAAGCCATCAAGCTTCTTCCCCATGGAACTGACGGGATGGGAGTGCTGTTTCACAGCCCTGGCCTTCTTTACACTGGATGTAAAGCAGTTTTTATTATTAAATTTATAATAACTTGGTAAAATCAAATCCACTCTCAAGTTATGAAAGTAATTCCAAGCAATTTTACAACGTTGACAGTCAAAAGCTCATATCCAACTAGGATTCGCAGATCTTTGTACCAACACTTTAGCAAAAGTAAAACTCATTACTCACGATAATGAATCCAAGGTGGCCAAAATTCTCCTGCTCTCATTAAGCAGCAGCCTAAAATGACAAAATCACCAGTGTCAAAAAAGTATTAAATGTACAATAAACATCTTCTCAAGTGAACACTATCAGCAACCAGCAGGAACTGCAACAACATTGGCAAATGAAATCTCTTACACAACTTTGTCACAGCCCTGCTCCCCCATGCCCCTTTGAGTAACAGGTGGCCTGCAAATGACAACTATCACCAACAACATCTCAGTTTCACAAGCTAGCCAACGCAGAGATCCCAAGAAAGCCAAGTGAATAGGTAATAATGTTTTAAAACACTGTAAAATATTTACATATAGTTACATTTAGTGACAGTTCTGCGGGCAGTAGAATGATCAGCTTAGTATTCTTTTACGTGCTTTTATAGTTGCAAAGTTTTTTCACCCTCTCTCAAAACCAATACCCATGTACCATCTACTGTGAGTGGCATTTATCATATAATTTTTGCTGGAAGATAAAGCGTTTTGGTTTCTTTTCGAGTTGTGTTGCAAAACTGGGTTTTCTGTATTGTAAAATTGAAATGTGCAGTGAGGTCAGTGTGTGAGGACCCATAGGTTTATGGATGAACATTGGATTTTTAAAGGGCAGGGATCCCCCCTGTAGTGATTTATTTAACAAAATACAGTGCCTTGAAAAAGTATTCAAACCCTTGGACAGTCATCACTACTACTACTCTTGGCTGCTACCGCTAGGAGTCGCCACAGTAGATCATCCATTTCCATGTCTTCCCATCTTCTGCATATTCCTCTGTCACACCAGCCACCTGCATGTCCTCTCTCACCACATCCATAAACCTCCTCTTTGGTCTTCCTCTTTTCCTCATCCCTGGCAGCTCCATATTCAGCATCCTTCTCCCAATATACCCAGCATCTCTCCTCCACACATGTCCAAGCCATCTCAATCTTGCCTCTCTTGCTTTGTCTCCAAACCGTCCAACTTGAGCAGTCCCTCTAATATAATAATTCCTAATCCTGTCCTTCTTCATTACTCCCAATGAAAATCTTAGCATTTTCAATTCTGCCGCCTCCTGTCTTTTTGTCAGTGCCACTGTCTCCAAATCATATAACATAGCTGGTCTCAAAATAAGTTTGTAAATCTTCGCTTTAACTCTTGCTGGTACCGTTCTATTGCAAAACACTCCTGACACTCTTCTCCACCCACTCCATCCTGCCGGCACTCTTCTTCACCTCTCTTCTGCACTCCCCGTTACTTTGGACAGATGACCCCAAGTATTTAAACTCATATGCCCTCGTCACTTCTACTCCTTGCATCCTCACCATTCCGCTGTCCTCCCTCTCATTCACGCGTATGTATTCCGTCTTGCTCCTACTGACTTTCATTCCTCTTCTTTCCAGTGCATACCTCCACCTCTCCAGGCTCTCTTCAACCTGCACCCTACTCTCGCTACAGATCACAATGTAATCCGCAAACTTCATAGTCCATGCAGACTCCTGCCTGATCTCGTCTATCAACCTGTCCATCACCATTGCAAACAAGAAAGGGCTCAGAGCCGATCCTTGATGTAATCCCACCTCCACCTTGAACCCATCTGGCATTCCAACCACACACCTCACCACTGTCACACTTTCCTCATACATATATCCTGCACCACTCCTACATACTTCTTTGCAACTCCCGACTTCCTCATACAATACCACACCTCCTCTCTCAGCATCCTGTCGCATGCTTTCCCTAAATCTACAGACACAATGTAACTCCTTCTGACCTTGTCTATAATTCCCAATCAATATTCTCAAAGCAAACATCACATCTGTGGTGCTCTTTCGTGTCATGAAACCATACTGCTGCTCGCTAATCGTCACCTCTCCTCTTAACCTAGCTTCTATTACTCTTTCCCAAATCTTCATGCTGTGGTTGATCAACTTTATACCTCTGTAGTTGCTACAGTTCTGCACATCCCCCTCGTTTTTGAAAATCGGTACCAGTATGCTTTTTCTCTACTCCTCAGGCAGCCTCTCACTTTCCAAGATTGTGTTAAACAATCTAGTTAAAAACCCCACTGCCATCTCTCCTGAATATCTCCATGCCTCCACAGGTATGTCATCAGGACCAACTGCCTTTCCACTCTTCATCCTCTTCATAGCTTCCCTCACTTCCTCCTTGCCGCTTTCTGTACAATCTTCTGGGTTTGAAGATTGTTTAACACTATCTTCAAACCCAGCCACTGAGGATGCACAAACCAGAACATTCTTAGTGCCGGTCCCAAGCCTGGATAAATGGGGAGGGTTGTGTCAGGAAGGGCATCCGATGTAAAATCTTTGCCAAATCAAATATGCGGATCATAAATAAGATTTCCTTGGACAGTCATCACTAATTTCTGGATTATAAAAGATATAGGAGAGCCACGCATATCAATAGCTCTGATAACGACCGGCATGGCCAAACATCGGTACACAAAAGAGCCACGCATATCTATGGCTCTGTTAGCGACGGGCGTTGGTAAACATCGGGACTCAAAGAGCCATGGACATCTATAGCTCTGACAACGACTCCTAGAGGATAAATTCTGAGTCTCATCAACAGCCAGTCAGACTAGCTATGTCTAGTCAGAAAGGCACGAACTGAGGAAGCCTCTTGGATGAGAGGCGAAACGTCTTCACGGATATATACCAGTCCAGTTGCACTTGATTCAACTCCTTTGGATAACCATGACCGGGATGAATGAGAACATTCACAGACATAAAAGATACAGATTTCCATACTGGATCAGTTAGGGCCCAGGTTACCAATGACCCCCACCGGTACTGTTGGCCAGCAGGGTGCCGGTGGAAACTATGCTACTGATGGGCAAAGGAGAAGGAGAGGGGGAAGGCATGTCCAGAGGCAATGAGAGAAGAGGAAGGGTAGGAGTGTGGAAGTGAGAGTCGGAATCTTGAATGTTGGCACTATGACTGGTAAAGGGAGAGCTGGCTGATATGATGGAAAGAAAAAAGGTAAGTATACTGTGTGTGCAAGAGACCAGGTGGAAGGGGAGTAAGGCCAGGAGCATCGGAGGTGGGTTCAAACTCTTCTACCATGGTGCGAATGGGAGGAGAAATGGAGTAGGGGTAATTCTGAAGGAATAGCATGTCAAAGAGTGTGCTGGAGGTGAAGAGTGTGTCGGACAGAGTGATGAGTATGAAGCTGGAAATCGAAGGTGTATTGATGAATGTTATCAGCGCATAAGCCCTGAAAGTTGGGTGTGAGATGGATGAGAAAGAGAATTCTGGAGTGAGTTGGATAAAGTGGTGGAGAGTATACCAAAAGCGGAGAGAGTGGTGATTGGAGCGGACTTCAATAGGCATGTTGGTGAAGGAAACAGAGGTGATGAGGATGTGATGGGCAGGTATGGTGTCAAGGAGAGAAATATGGAAGGACAGATGGTGGTGGATTTTGCAAAAAAGATGGAAATGGCTGTGGTGGAATACATATTTCAAGAAGAGGGAGGAACACAGAGTGACGTACAAGAGTGGAGGAAAGTGCACACAGGTGGACTATATCTTATGTAGAAAGTACAATCTGAAAGGGATTGGAGACTGCAAGGTGGTGACAGAAGAGAACATAGCTAGGCAGCATCGGATGGTGGTATGTAGGATGACTTTGGAGGATGATGCTAGATCCGACGGGGTGTCGGCACAGAAGTAGCCGTGATTGGCTGTTGCGTCAGCCAACAGACAGCGCGGAACCTCGAAGCGCACTAACTTGAAACAAACGATGTGCACTGAAACATTTAGCTAGCTAGCTTACAACTGACCTTAACATTGCCAGATCGTACTGTAACGATAGCTAACGTTAACACTTGCTAACAATGGAAATTCAAAAAGAGTTTAAACCCTAACCAACAACCAATCACGTCTACTTCCATGTCTACTCCCCGTTGGATGTAGCATCAACCGACTTTGGAGGCCAAGAAGAGGAAGAGAGTGAAGGCAGAGCCAAGGATCAAACGGTGGAAGTTGAAGAAGGAAGACTGCTGTATGGAGTTAAGGGAGGAGTTAAAACAGGCACTGGGTGGGAGTAAAGAGTTACTAGATGGCTGGGCAACCACTGCAGAAATAGTGAGGGAGACAGCTAGGAAGGTACTTGGTGTGTCATCAGGACAGAGGAAGGAAGACAAAGAGACTTGGTGGTAGAATGAGGAAGTACAGCAATGTATACAGAGGAAGAGGTTGGCAAAGAAGGGGGATAGTCAGAGAGAAGAAGAAAGTAGATAGGAGTACAAGGAGATGCAGCATAAAGTGAAGAGAGAGATGGCAAAGGCAAAGTAAAAGGCGTATGGTGAGTTGTATGAGAGGTTAGAAACTGAAGAAGGAGAAAAGGACTTGTACTGATTTGCTAGACATAGGGACCAAGCTGGGAAGGACATGCAGCAGGTAAGGGTGATCAAGGATAGAGATGGCAATGTGCTGACAAGTGAGGAGAGTGTGTTGAGAAGGCGGAAGCAGTACTTTGAGGGGCTGATGAATGAAGAAAATGAGAGCGAGAGAAGGTTGGATGATGTGGGGATAGTGAATCAGGACGTGCGGTGGATTAGCAAGGAGGTAGGAAGTGAGGGCAGCTATGAAGAGGATGGAGAGTGAAAGGCAGTTGGTCCTGATGACATACCTGTGGAGGCATGGAGATGTTTAGGACAGATGGCAGTGGAGTTTTTAGCTAGATTATTTAACACAATCTTAAAAAGTGAGAGAATGCCTGACTGGACAGAAGAAGTATACTGGTACTGATTTTCAAGAATAAGGCCGATGTGCAGAACTGTAGCAACTACAGAGGTATAAAGTTTATCAGCCACAGAATGAAGATATGGGAAAGAGTAGTAGAAGCTAGGATAGGATAAGAGAAGAGGTGTTCATCAGCGAGCAGCAGTATGGTTTCATGCCACGAAAGAGCACCACAGATGTGATGTTTGCCTTGAGAATGTTGATTGAGAAGTCCAGAAGGAGTTACGTTGTGTCTTTGTGGATTTAGAGAAAGCATAAGACAGGGTGCTGAGAGAGGAGGTGTGGTATTGTATGAGGAAGTTGGGAGTTGCAAAGAAGTATGTAGAAGTGGTGCAGGATATGTATGAGGGAAGTGTGACAGTGGTGAGGTGTGCGGTTGGAAAGACAGATGGGTTCAAGGTGGAGGTGGGATTACATCAAGGATTGGCTCTGAGCCCTTTCTTGGTTGCAATGGTGATGGACAAGTTGACGGACGAGATCAGGCAGGAGTCTCCATGGACTATGATGCTTGTGGATGACATTATGATCTGTAATGAGAGTAGGTTGCAGGTTGAGAAGAGCCTGGAGAGGTGGAGCTATGCACTGGAGAGAAGAGGAATGAAAGTCATTAGGAACAAGATGGAATACCTATATGTGAATGAGAGGGAGGACAGTGGAATGGCGAGGATGCAATGAGTAGAGTTGACAAAGGCATATGAGTTTAGATACTTGGGGTCAACTGTACAACGTAATGGGGAGTTTAAAAGAGAGGTGAAGAAGAGAGTGCAGGCAGGGTGGAGTGGGTGGAGAAGAGTATCAGGAGTGATTTGCGACAGAAGGGTACCAGCAAGAGTTAAAAGGAAGGTTTACAAAATGGTTGTGAGATCGGCTATGTTATATGGTTTGGAGACAGTGGCACTGATGAAAAGACAGGAAGCAGAGCTGGAGGTGGCAGAGTTGAAGATGCTAAGATTTTCATTGGGAGTGATGAAGAAGGACAGGATTAGAAATGAGAATATTAGAGGGACTGCTCAGTTTGGATGGTTTGGAGACAAAGCAAGAGAGGCAAGATTGAGATGGCTTTGACATGTGTGGAGGAGAGATGCTGGGTATATTGGTCAGAAGGATGCTGAATATGGAGCTGCCAGGGACGAGGAAAAGAGGAAGGCCAAAAGAGGAGGTTTATGGATGTGGTGAGAGGACATGCAGGTGGCTGGAGGAAGATGCAGAGGACAGGAAGAGATGGAAACGGATGATCCGCTGTGGCGACCCCCAACGGGAGCAGAAGAAAGTAGTAGTAAATAAGTATTCAACCCCCACATGTCAATACTTTGTAGAGTAACCTTTTGCTGCAATAACAGCTATGATTTTCTTGGGGTAAGTATGTACAAGCTTTGCACATTCTTCTGGAGTAATTTTTGCCCATTCATCTTGGCAGAATTTGTCCAGGTCTTGCAGCTTGGTGGGATGGCACCTCTGGACTGCGATTTTCAGTCTGTGCCACAGATTTTCAATGGGGTTGAGGTCTGGACTTTGACTTGACCACTCCAAAACGTTCACCTTTTTGTTGCTGAGCCATGCCATTGTTGCTTTAGCCTTTTGCTTAGGATCATTGTCCTGCTGGAAGGCGAACCTTCTCTCAAGCTTCAGTTTTATGGCAGACTGCAACAGGTTTTCTTCCAATATTTCCCTGTATTTAGCTCTATCCATTCTTCCATCAAACCTTGTTCCCTTGAACAAGGTTCCCTGTGCCTGCAGATGAAAAGCAACCACATAGCATTATGCCGCCGCTGCCCTGCTTCACAGTAGGGAGGGTGTTTTTTAGGGCATGAGCAGTGTTGGGTTTGCGCCACACATTAACTTTTTGAGTTTTGGCCAAAAAGCTCAACTTTCGTCTAATCTGACCACAAAACCTTTACCCACATCCTAACTGGGTCTCTCTCATGCTTGGTAGCAAACTCCAAGCCTGCTTTTATATGCATAGTTTTGAGCAACAGCTTCTTTCTTGCCACTCTCTCATACAGGCCAGATTAATGGAGAGCTTGTGATATGGTTGACTCATGCACATTTACTCCAGTTTCATCCACTGATTACAGGATCATCTGTGGCTTACCTCACCAGCCCACGTCTTGCTCGGACACTTAGCTTTGAGGGACGGCCTGACCTACAAAGCATATGCGTGGTGTGATACAGCTTCCACTTTCTGACAATGGATCCAACAGTGTTCCGTGGGACAGCCAAACACCTGGATATTGTTTTGTATCCCTTTCCCGCCTTCTGCATTTTAATCACTTTGTTTCTTACTTCAGTGAGAGGTGGAGGTATACACTGGAGAGAAGAGGAATGAAAGTCATTAGGAACAAGATGGAATACCTATGCGTGAATGAGAGGGAGGACAGTGGAATGGTGAGGATGCAAGGAGTAGAGATGACGAAGGCGTATGAGTTTAAATACTTGGGGTCAACTGTCTATAACGGGCAGTGCAGAAGAGAGGCGAAGAAGAGAGTGCAGGCAGGGTGGAGTGGGTGGAGAAGAGTGTCAGGAGTGTTTTGCAATAGAAGGGTACCAGCAAGAGTTAAAGCAAAGATTTACAAAATTATTTTGAGACCAGCTATGTTATATGATTTGGAGACAGTGGATCTGACAAAAAGACAGGAGGCAGAGCTGGAGGTGGCAGAGTTGAAGATGTTGAGCTTTTCATTGGGAGTAACGAAGAAGGACGGGATTAGGAATGAGTATATTAGAGGGACAGCTCAGGTTGGACAGCTTGGAGACAAAGCAAGAGAGGCAAGATTGAGATGGCTTGGACATGTGTGGAGGAGAGATGCTGGGTATATTGGGAGAAGGATGATGAATATGGAGCTGCCAGGGGAGAGGAAAAGAGGAAGGCCAAAGAGGAGGTTTGTGGATGTGGTGAGAGAGGACATGCAGGTGGCTGGTGTGACAGAGGAAGATGCAGAGGACAGGAAGAGATGGAAACGTGTGATCCGCTGTGGCAACCCCTAACGGGAGCAGCCGGAAGTAGTAGTAGTGTCTCTTACTTCAGTATTTTGCTCCTTTGTCTTCATTTTTTGATGGAGTTCACGCCCAGCTAATGAACTTTACAGAGCGCTTTTAATACCCATAAATGAGACTGTTACTTTAATATTGTACAGGTGCACACTAATTATGTCCATTTGTGTTTACCTGAGTTTGTTTTAGGAATAAGATGTCATTTGTGTAAACTTGGCGCTTTCAGAGCACAAGGGCTGAATACTTATGCAAGCACTATATTTTAGTTTTTAATTTATTAATAAAAAGTCCGCGAAACATAACTTATTCTGGCTTTGGGAACATGTTTCAGAGCTTATCAGTTCACAAAAATAATATTGTTCAGGGACAGGTGTGTTAGTATCTTTTATAATCCAGAAATTAGTGATGGCTGTCAAGGGCGTTGAATACTTTTGCAAGGCACTGTAGATTCTGGGCTTGAATGCAGGTTTTGAAAGCCAGAAATCTCAGCACCTGGCAAAGCCATCGTTTTCAACTGGCATAGATTGGCATACATGATGGTCATGTAGGTTTTTGCTATGACTGAACATTTTACTGATTGTAGCCTTAATGTAAACGAGTAAGTGTAGGTCTATACCGAAGTTGCATCCACCCTTTGGGCCAAAAAGGTTTGATCTCATTGGCCAGGAAGGTCTTGAGGTACTCTTCCATTTCTTGGCCCTCACTCCTTTCCATTTCAAATCTGTCCATCTGCTCCCTCACCACATGGCATAGATATCCCCTGCATATACATGTGTAGAAGAAAAAGTTAAGTGCACAAATCTAGAAGGTGCAACAGATCAGTCTTCAAACAAAGAAAATTTAAGATTGCAAAAGATTAGGTTGCTTGCTTATCGTCGTATTTAGTTAATGGACAACAGTAGGTTATGGTAGAGGAGGTGGGGGTTAGAGGTTCCTGTCAAAGTTTTCCTTTGTGAGACCAAGGTCATATGCATTTCGAAAGGATATCTTTGGATGGAACAATGAAATTAAAAGAAGTAGAATACTGACCCCTTTGAATTAAGTCTACATATCTTTGTATCTGACCTGATCTCCTCATTCCATTTGAATTTCTTCCGAGGGCTCCTTTTACCACTTCTCTCCTCACCCTCGTCCTCTGAGCCAGCATCCATTCCCTGGTCCCTTTCTTTCCCCTCCTCTGGTGCCCTAAGACACAAATTAAAGTCAAAAGATATGATGAGACTTCATGCCCAAGAAGCACTTGCAAATCAAGTCCCAAATTCAGATCTATGATGTGTTTAGACAACAGACTAGACCTTTACTGCAGTGGTCCATCCCAGCTCTACAGCTGGTAACATAACATTGCTGGTTTACATAACATTCAAGTATTTGTGGCATTTTTTATTCCTGCATTTTGCCTTCTTGACTTGAAATATTGTAAAATGTATCCCAATATATTGGTGGTACAGTTCAAAACCAGTGTTCACATGTAACAGTAGAAATTCTATTTAAAAGAAAATTCCTTGATATCTCAAAAAGAACTTTGTGCATATTAATGGGCCTATGGAAACAATGGGATAATAACGAATAATAATTTTTATTTATATAGCACTTTTCTAAAACAATGTTACAAAGTGCTTCACAAAAAAAAAGATAAAACCAGACAAGGCAAAAATAAGAGTAAGCTCAAATAAGAGTAAAAATAAAAACAGTATAAATAAAAACAAATATCAAACATTTGTAAAAGCTCTCATAAAAAGGAAAGTTTCAAGATGAGATTTAAAAGAAGCTAGAGACTTAGTTTGTCTTAGCTCAGCAGGAAGAGAGTTCCAGTGTGGGGACTCAAACAGCAAAAATCCGATCACACTTTGTAACAAACCGAGACCTGGGAATAACTAGCAGGGCTCCATCTGCAGATCTTAATGGTCGAGGGGGGACATACCAAGTCAATAAATCACAAATTATGAGGGAGCAAGACCATTTAAAGCCTTTTAAAGGGATCTATAACCTGAACTGGCAATTCTTTTTTTTTTTTTTTGCTTTAATAAACATGAATGGTATCATTTATAAAACATTAAATAGATTTTTTTAAAAATCAACTAGTTTTAAAAGGCAAAACTGAATTTTGAGCCAGAAGCCATCTTGTACCTTTCATCACGTATATACAGCATCCTTTCATTTACAGTTAAGGTCAAAATTATTAGCCCCCTTTATGAAATCAAACAAAACCCTTAACTTTTCCATGGAAATGACCATAACCAAAAGTGTTTATAGTTTAATTGCTTCCGAAAGAACAAAGACAAAATCTCCACTAAGCTTGATTAAGATATTTTACTGATGCGCTGAATTGAAACAAGAAATAACAAAAATGACAAGGCCAAAATTATGAGCCCTCTGACAATTAATAGTCAATAGTGTAACCTTTCTGACTCACAGCTGACAACAACCTCTTATGGTAGTTCCTAACTAGGTTGGCACATGTCTCTTGAGGGATCTTAGCCCATTCTTCCATGGCAAATTGTTCCAGCTCATCCAAATTGCATGGTTTTCCAGCATGGACATTAACCTTGAGCTCCCGCCACAGATTCTCAATAGGATTGAGATCGGGGCTCTGAGAGGTCCACTCCAGGACCTTGATTTTGGTGTCCTTCAAAAAGTTTTGGACCAACTTGGATGTATGCTTCGGGTCATTGTCTTGCTGGAAGACCCAGCAGCGACCTAAAGATCGACTGGCAGTAGATTTCTTTACATTATCCTTCAAAATGTCAACATAATCTTCTTTCTTCATGATCCTTGCACCCGAACAAGGTTCCCTGTGCCTGAAGCAGCAAAACAGCCCCACAGCATTATGTTCCCACCACCATGTTTAACTGTGGCAACTGTTTTTAGGGTTGAAGGCCTCTCCCTTCCTTCGCCAAACAAAAGCAACATCCATGTGTCCAAACAGCTCAAGTTCAGTCTCATCAGACCAAAGGACAGACTTCCAAAACTCATGCCCATGTTTCAAATGTTCACAGGCAAACTTCAGGCTGGCGTTGATGTGCCACTGAGTGAGCAATGGAGTTTTTCTTGGACGATGACCTCGAAGCCCACCACGATGAAGAGTCCTCACAACAGTCTTCCTTGAAACATCAAGTCCAGAAGAGGCCAGTTCAGCAACAATCATCTTGGCAGAGATCCGGGGATTGTTGTTGACATCTCTGACTAGTTTCCTCCCCAAAGTTTTTGAAATCTTGCACTTTTGACCACGCCCAGGTTTGTTTCTAACAGAATTTGCCTCCTTGTGCTTTGCAATGATGCAACGTACAGCCGTTCTAGACACTGTGAAATGCTTGGAAATGGCAGTATAGCCTTCCCCCCTACGATGAGCACTATCTTCTTTCTGAGTTCCAGACTGATTTTTTTACTTTTTGGCATGATGAAATTACTTCTTACCAAGAATTTAAGAGTAGTCCCTCTCAATCAAGTGTTCAAGTGCCACTAGCCCTGTTCATTGAAGTCCCTTAAGTAAAGTTCAATGTTGATTGATTGCTCAGGTGTGGTTTGAAAGCAAAAAAACAAAAAACAAAATCACATGGGAGCTAATAATTATTTTTCACCACATTTGGTGTAAAGCAAACCTGAAGATTTATTTTACATTCCAAAATGTACCAAATAGGGGCCATAACATTGATGAATGTTTTACAATGTAACGTTTTATGAATGATCAAACATTGGGCAGAATTTTAGGGAAATGTTCCATAGTTCCTTGGGGGCTAATAATTTTGACCTTAACTATACCTCCAATGCAAATTTTGGAACCACACCATTTACTAATGTCCAACGCATCAGAGATGCATAATTTTGCCATATCCAACAAAAACAGCTCACAAACTGATTCTGAATTGGGCCACCCCAAAAATTTGCAGGTGCCATGCAGCCCATTTGGCCCCATTTTCGTTGTGTGCTTCCAAGTGTATCATCTATCATCACAATTAATATTAAAAATATGCAAAAGTCAATACTTTGTTGAACCCATGGATATTGCTTGCTGATGATCATACTTTGATAACTTGACCTGTGCATGCGCCTGGCAGTCCTCAAGGTAAAGTGCAACCTGCTCCGACATAGCTCTGCCAATGGCTTCCTTCAGTTTCTGCATAGGATTCTCCTGAACAAAGCGGAAACATATTTACAACCAAGGCATTGTCTTTCAAATGCATACAACTGTGCACAAACATCAGCATAATAAAGACCCATTCTAGTGTCTTACTAAAAGACTAATAGGAAAGTACACTGATTCTGGATGAAATCAAGTCACTTTACACGTCTTTCCACTGAGTAAATGGATTTTATGCACCAATAATTTCATGTCATCCAGCCACACTACCCACCCCCGCCCCCCAACAGACCATTGACAAGTAGATGACAACTTAACTATGCATAAAATGCTTCCAACATACAATATAGTGGCAAGGATTTTGACACAGACCGTTATCGTTGAGGTGAAAAAAGCAGGCTATTTTGATGAAGTCAACACATGCTAAACAAGTGATGCATCCTATTATTAAATAACATTAGCAATCATGGGAAGAGTTTGTACAATCTCCTTGGCATGCAACAAGGCCTTACAAGTTCAATAAGTGTGTATATGACACCAACTTCTTGTGAATTGATAGAAATCTTTCTGCCATGATTGAGACAGAAATAGGTTATGAGGTCAGCTCAAAAATGAAACAATATCAGGAATTCGATCAATTCAATTAAAAATGCATGGTTTTGCCTGACTTTGGGGATTTAAATAAGCCTTGATGCGACATTGCCTTTGTAGTGCACATTTCTACCCGTAAGACAAGCTGGCAAGGCAAGTAGCAAATAAGCTGAGATCATGGAGGGGTAGAAGAGCTTGGTGAGACATAAATAGTTCATCCTACATATCAAAATTATTGTTAAAGTTTTATCCATTTAGAAGATGACATTGATTTCTTTCCATTTGGCAGAGTTTGTGCTTTTTTTCAAATTTCGAAATGCCAAATTTTGATATTAAAAATCATACCAGTATATACCCTGAATGGCAGCTAATCTCCTGACAGCCAAACCGAACTTTTTCACTGGAATGAGCCCCAAAAACAATCAACAGAAAATCCCCTCAAGCATTATCTGCTATACCAGTGAAAATCTACCTGTAGACTCACACACACACACACACACACACACACACACACACACACACACACACACACACACACACACACACACACACACACACACACACACACTGACCATATAAGCTTTCAGTAGTTTTTTGGCACGTTTGAGGAGAGTCTCTTTGCTACATGGCAGGAAAGAGGACAGGTGTGTGTACACCTTGGAGCGCACCTGTCCACTCAGCTCTTGACACTGCAACTCAATCCTGGGTCATGAAACAGTCAAAGTTAAGTCAAGTACAGAAAACAGAACCATGAAAACATTTGATTTTTATATGTTGGTTGGCTGGTTACTCACTTCAGAATCAGTGAGTTGATTTCTGGAGTAAAGAATTTGTGTTTTGACTCCTGCTCAGAGGCTTTGGCAACCTGAAAAAGTCAATGGGTGAGATCATCAAAGACATTCATGAAATCGGTGTATCCGCCAATCGCCTTGTCATTGAAAAATGGTCTTTTAATTGATGTGAAGTGAGAGAATCAAGTCACATAATTTGATGGGAGTTTATAGCTACTCCTGTGTTTTTATAATTTTATACATACTTTTCCTGTAGTTTTGTGGAAAAATTGTCCATCTCAAACCCATAAGACACCTACTGGGGCATATAAGGTCTGGCAATAATCTGGGACACACAGAAACCATCTAATCATTTAACTATAACTGAGCTCTGCAACTTCATTGAATCCCATTTGTCAAATACTTTTGCTAAATTATTCATAATTACGTTTAACATCATTAAAACATCAAGGTTGCGCTGTGGACGGTAGACTCGGTTCTGTGCTCTCTTGTACTTTTTCTGTTTTTGTTTATTTGTTTAGTTTCCAGCGCCCACTCACTGATCACATGCAGCAGCAATTTTAAGCCTCCAACTCTCCACTGGACAAACTGAACAGACTTTTTTACCAACTTTAATTCAACTTTTTTTTTTTTTTTGGTGGCCCCCCCCCTCCCTCTTTTTCTCCCCATTTGTATCCAACCAATTACCCCACTCTTCCGAGCCATCCCAGTTGCTGCTTCTCCCCCCCTGCTGATCTGGGGAGGGCTGCAGACTACCACGTCTCCTCCAATTCATGTGGAGTCGCCAGCCGCTTCTTTTCACCTGACAGTGAGGATTTTCACCAGGGGGATGTAGCACATGGGAGGATCATGCAATTCCCCCCAGTCCCCCCCCCCGAACAGGCGCCCTATCCGACCAGAGGAGGCGCTAGTGACCAGGACACATACCCACATCCAGCTTCCCACCTGCAGACATAGCCAATTGTGTCTGTAGGGACGCCCGACCAAACCAGAGGTAACACGGGGATTCGAATCAGCAGTCCCCATGTTGGTAGGCAACGGAATAGACCGCCATGCTACCCGGACACCTTAATTGAACATTTTAACTAAAGTATTGCCAAGGTCTTGAGTCGGTACGGCCCTGTGCAGACTACGACAAATACGCCAATTGGGTAAACGAGTCAGAGCACTCGTTAAACTGCGACAGTGGGGATTTAGAACCATGCTCCCGTCAATCCACCTGGCGAATGTCTGCTCTCTGGCCAACAAGATGGACGAACCGCTACCCCTAAATGGAAAAAAACTCAGACTTTTCCAGATCTGCCACCCTCTGTCTCACTGAAATTTGGCTTGGTGAGCATATCACGGACAGTACACTTCATCTGCCGCAGTTCCAATCCTCCAGGTGGACCGCGAAACGGAGCTATCACAAAGAAAAAAACGGGGTGGCGGCATATGCTTCTACATAAACAAAGGTTGGTGTACGGATGTCACAGTGTTGAAGAAATCATGCAGCCCTCGAGACCTTTTTCATTGACTGTAAACCATTCTATTCACCACGGGAAGTTTCATCATTTATTCTGGTCGGTGTCTATATCCCACCTCAGGCCTGTGTTAAACAGGGGTTAAAACACCTGGCTGAAAAAGTTACAAACATGGAGCGCAAATATCCAGACTCACTACTCATTATCCTTGGGGATTTTAACAGAGCAAACCACAGCCATGAACTGCCAAAATACAGACAGCATGTTAAGATGTCCCACCAGAGACAAAAACACTCTGGATCATTGCTACACAACATTAAAGGACACCTATCGCTCTGTCCCCCGTGCATCCCTGGGCCTCTCTGATCACTGTCTCATTCACCTTATCTCAACCTACAGGTAGAAACTAAAATCTGCAAAGCCTGTGGTTAAAAACTGTGGAATTGGTCAAATGAGTCAAAATTGGAGCTCCAGGCCTGCCTCGAATGCACTGACTAGAGTGTTTTTGAGGCTGCATCTACAGACCTGGACGAACTTACTGACCTTACATCAGTTTTTGTGAAGACATGTGGTGTGCCCACCAAAACCTTCTGTACCTTTATCAACAAAAAGCTCTGGTTCACAGCAAAACTCAGGCAGCTTCGTCAGGCCAAAGAGGAAGCCTAGAGGAGTGGAGATAGGATCCAGTATAACAAAGCCAGAAATACAACCACAAAGAAGATCAGAGTGGCATAAAGGTGCTAGTCTGAAAAGTTGAAAAATAGGTTTTCTGCCAACAACCCATTATCAGTCTGGAGTGGTTTTAAATACATTACCAACTACAGGAGACCCCCCCCCCCCCACACACACACACACACACACACACACACACACTGCAAGGAACCATTAACTGGCTGACGACCTAAATGGATTTTACTGCAGGTTTGAAAAGCAAACTTTTACACACAACCAACTGCACTCCCTGCCAGCCACTTTCCCCTCCCCATCGAACCCCCACCTGCACTCAGGATCTGTGGTGAGGGCATGTGCCAGCTCTTCCAGAGACAGAAGACCAGGAAGGCACGAGATCCGCATGGCATGTCACCCTCCTGTCTTAAAATCTGTGCTGACCAACTGGCCCCCGTTTTCACACTGATCTTCAACAGATCACTGGAGCTGTGTGAAGTCCCCTCCTGTTTCAATAGCTCCACTATCATCCTGGTCCTCAAGAAACCCCATATCACAGGATTAAATTACTACAGGCCCATTGCTCTAATGTCTGTGCGCACGAAATCCTTAGAGCAGCGGTCGGGAACCTATGGCTCGCGAGCCATATATGGCTCTTCCGGTGACGGCATATGGCTCCCAGACAATTTTGAGTTGAAAATTATTTTTTTTTCAAAAAAATCAGTTTGGAACTGATTTTAAAATACTTGTGATATTTCTTAATAATACTGTGTCATTTTAAAGTAAACAGAAATTAGTTTTGAAGATAAATTTCACGGGTCACGGGTCACCCGTGGGTCGGGTCGGGAACCAATGGCTCGCGAGCATGTCCGGGTCATTGTAAAGGTGAAGAAATCAATTTTATCAGATAGCCAACTAGTTTATCCGCTTCAACCCTTGTAACGGAAAAGATGGCGAAAAGAAAAAAAGACGATGATTACCGTGCATTCCAGGCTGCGTGGACAGAGGAATTTGCATTTGCGGAGAGAGCAGGATCTGCGGTATGTCTAATATGCAATGATAAAATTGCATCGATGAAACGGTCAAATATAAAGCGGCACTTCGATACGCACCATGCTTCATTTGCATCGAAATCTCCAGCGGGGGACAGCAGGAAAAGGGCATGCGAGGAGCTACAGCGGAGAGTGCAGACGAGTCAGCAGCAACTACGTGTGTGGACCAAGCAAGGTGACGGGAATTCCGCTAGCTTTGCGGGGGCTTTGGCAATAGTAAGGAATGGAAAGTCATTCACAGATGGCGAGTATGCCAAAACATTCATGCTTGATGTGGCCAATGAACTGTTTGATGACTTCCCAAATAAAGACAAGATAATCAAACGAATAAAAGACATGCCCCTGTCAGCAAGAACTGTGCACGATCGTAGCATCATGATGGCAAATCAAGTCGAGGAAACACAAATTAAGGACATAAACGCCGGGACATACTTTTCTCTCGCGTTAGATGAGTCAACAGACGTTAGCCATCTATCTCAGTGCAGTATCATTGCCAGGTATGCTGCAGGTGACACACTGCGTGAGGAAAGCTTGGCTGTTTTGCCAATGAAAGGGACAACAAGAGGAGAGGATTTATTCATGTCTTTCATGGAGTTTGCTAAAGAAAAAAAACTACCGATGGATAAACTTATTTCTGTCTGTACTGATGGTGCACCCTGTATGTTGGGGAAGAACAAAGGATTTGTAGCGCTTCTCCGTGAACATGAAAAGAGAGCCATCCTAAGTTTTCATTGCATCCTGCACCAGGAGGCGCTTTGCGCTCAGACGTGTGGCCAGGAGCTTGGCGAGGTGATGTCTCTGGTCATTCGAGTGGTCAACTTTATTGGTGCCCGAGCTTTAAATGATCGCCAGTTTAAAGCTCTGTTAGAAGAAGTTGGGAATCATTATCCCGGTCTGCTTTTACACAGCAACGTGCGTTGGTTGTCAAGGGGGAAGGTGCTCAGCCGTTTTGCAGCTTGCCTGAGTGAAATCCGGACTTTTCTTGAAATGAAAGGCGTCAAGCATCCTGAGCTAGACAACACTGACTGGCTCCTGCAGTTTCACTATCTCGTGGACATAACTGGCCATCTGAACCAGCTCAATGTGAAAATGCAAGGTATTGGAAATACAATCTCATCCCTTCAACAAGCAGTGTTTGCATTTGAAAGCAAGCTGGAAGTCTTTCTCAGGGACATTGAAACAGGTCGTCTTCTGCACTTTGAAAGACTGCAACAATTTAGAGATGCATGCTTAGCAAGTGACTCCACTCAACATCTGGATCTCCAGCAGCTAGCTGGCTTTACGTTCAATCTCCTGCAGTCATTCAAAGCACGTTTTGGAGAATTTCGTGCGCGCACTGGTCTTTTCAAGTTCATCACTCATCCACATGAGTGTGCAGTGGACAAAATCGACCTGACATGCATCCCCGGGGTCTCTATCGGAGACTTTGAGCTGGAAGTTGCTGACCTGAAGGCATCAGACATGTGGATGAGTAAGTTCAAGTCACTTAATGGAGAGTTGGAAAGTCTTGCGCGACAGCGAGCAGAGCTGGCGAGGGAACACAAGTGGACAGAAATTAAAAATCTTCAACCTGAAGACCAGCTGATTCTTAAAACTTGGAACGAGCTTCCTGTGACATACCACACAATGCAGCGTGTGAGTATTGCCGTATTGACCATGTTTGGCTCTACATATGCATGTGAACAGTCTTTCTCGCATATGAGGAACATTAAGACCAACCTACGCTCACGTTTAACTGATGGAAGCCTCAACGCCTGCATGAAGCTCAACCTCACCACGTATGAACCAGACTACAAGGCCATCAGCAAAACCATGCAGCACCAGAAGTCGCATTAAAAGTAAGACATATTTAATTTATTATATGTTAAAAATACTATATGGCTCTCAATGAAATATATTTAGAAATATTTGGCTTTTATGGCTCTCCCAGTCAAAAAGGTTCCCGACCCCTGCCTTAGAGAGACTGGTGATGGCCCACCTGAAAGAAATCACAGGCCCCCTGTTCAACCCCCTGTAGTTTGCCTACTGAGCAAGCAGGTCAATAGAGGATGCAGTCAACATGGGATTACACTAAATCTTCCAATACCTCGACTCCCCAGGGACATACGCAAGGGTCCTGTTTGTGGACTTCAGCTCAGTGTTCAACAACATCGTCCCAAATATCCTCAACTCCAAACTCACCCAGCTCACTGTACCAGCCCCCATCTGCCAGTGGATTAAAAACTTCCTGACAGACAGGAGGTAGCTGGTGAGGCTGGGGAAAATTACATCTCGTACCCGGACAATCAGCACTGGCATCACCCAGGGATGTGTGCACTCCCCTTTACACAAATGACTGGACCTCAGCAAACCCGTCTGTTAAACTCCTAAAGTTTGCAGAAGACAACCATCACTGGCCTTATCCGGGATGGCAACAAGTCCGCATATAGATGGGAGTTTGAACAGTTGGCCCTCTGGTGCAGCCATAACAACCTGGAGCTGAACATGCTCAAAACAGTGGCGAGTGGATTTCAGGAGGAGTCCCCAACACTGCCCTGCCCCTGAGCACCGATGTCATGTTCTTACAGGAAACTCACCTCCGGGTCAAATAAACACAAACACACAAAAGTAAAGAAAGCTTGGATAGGACAACTTTTCTGTTCGAGGAATGAGAATAGCCATCCTGATCAGGAAGGGTATCCCATTCATTCCGCTTCTGACCCCAGGGGAAGGTACGTGATAGTGATGGGTAACCTGCATGGTACACATGTGGCGCTAGCTAATCAGAATCAGAATACTTTATTCGTCCCCGAGGGCCAATTGGGTATGTATATGGACCAAACTGAGATGACCCACTTTTTTTCTCTTGATTCATCGTAGCCCTTCCAGACCTCAATAACTACCAATCGATATTGGGGGGAGATTTTAATTGTGTATTACACCCATAGTTGGACAGACCAAGACCTAATAGTAAAATCTCAAAGGCAGGCACTGTTATTCATTCATTCATTCATGGAATCCTGCACTCTTTTCGATCCCTGGAGAAGACACAACCCAACTACTGAACAATACCCCCCCCATCATTCTTATTCAAGGATTGATTTTTTTTCACCTGGATAGTAGAGTCCTTCCTATGGTTAGGGAGAGCCAATATAATAGTATTGTTATTTCTTATCATAGTCCTGTACAGCTAGATATAGGCTTCATAGACTTCCCTAAACCCAAATGCAACAGGCGATTTGATCCTCTATTACCGTCTAGGGACTCCTTTAAAAAAGTTCTCCCCCACAAGATAGATATCTTTATGGAACTCAACCACACTCCAGGCATGCCACTAACTATTGTTTGAGAGGCTCTTAAAGCCTACCTTAAGAGGCCAAATAATCTCATACACAGCACATGAAAGAAAAACACACAAACAACGTCTAATAGAGCTGTCCCATAGTATAGCGGAAGTGGACCGTTCATATGCTGATTCCTCAACGCTGAGCTTTATAAGAAAAAATTACTGTTAAAAACAGAATTCGACAATCTTTCCATTAAACAAACAGAACAATTATTCTTTAAATCAAAACAGACATTTAATGAACATGGGCTAAGAGTTTTCCAGCTTTCTCTCCATCAGGTTAGACAATCCACAGCCGCTAACACTATTCCTGAAATTTGCACAGCAGCAGGGGTAAAGACTACAAATCCTGACACTGTAGAGGAGCTCAAGCAGGAGTCGTGACAACTTTCACTTTCGGCTACACAACGTGCACCATTTATTCCTTCCACCATTACAACAACAACAAAAAACCCGCGCAGCGGAAGTGTATCACTGTAAACCCGAACCGAGGAAACAGCAGCTGTAAACTAATGTTCCTACTAGCTCAATAAGGGGAATTATGTAGCCCCATAACCACTACACACGTCCCCCCAGAATTCGCCTTAATACGAAAAGTCAGTGTGGCGAGGGGGGCGGATCTCTCTGCCCCAACGGCTCCGCTGAACAGGAGCTGGGGGCTGGTTAACCACAGGCAGAGTCCTCACAGCTGGACCGGGGAAAGGGAGGGGCTGGGGAAGCAGGGGGCGGCTCGCCGGGGGAGGGGGGGCAGAGCCGGGGGGCGCCCCCGCCGTGGGGGCAGGGCAAGACCAACAGGGCGGTCTAAGTCCATTTGAGCAGGCTTGAGGTGGTCCACAGAAACCCGCTCCAGCCTGCTGCCAACCTCCACCACAAAGTGCTTATCTCCAGTGTCCTGTACCCGAAATGGGCCGCCGTAGGGTGGCTGCAGGGGACCGCGGTGCGCGTCGTGACGGATGAAAACATACTCCGCCGACCGCAGCTCCGTGGGGACATAGGACTGAGAGCCGCCATGCTGAGAAGTGGGGACCGGTGCAAAAGCCCTGGCTTCCTCCTGCAGCGCAGTCCATTGGCATCTGGCGGACCAGGGAGCTGTGGCGGTGGGAAGGAAATCCCCCAGGACCTGAAGTGGCTGTCTGTAGACCAGTTTGGCGGATGAGGACTGGAGGTCCTCCTTGGGAGCCGTCCTGAACCCAAGCATGACCCAAGGCAGTTTGTCGACCCAGCGGTCGTCCTTGAGGGTAGCCCGCAACGCGGCCTTCATCGAGCGATGGAACCTCTCGACCAATCCATTCGCCTGAGGGTGATATGCTGTGGTGCGATGGAGCCTCACCCCTAAACCCGCGGCGATCTCCTCCCAGAGCGCTGACGTGAATTGCGGCCTCTGTCCAAGGAGAGGTCAGATGGGGTGCCAAAGCGGGCGACCCAGGTTCCGATGAACGCTTGGGCAACCTCAGGCGCTGTCGTGGACGAAAGCGGGACAGCCTCTGGCCATCGCGTGGTCCTGTCGACCATGGTGAGCAGGTATGTGAAACCACGGGAGGGGGGTAGGGGGCCTACCAGGTCCACATTCACGTGGTCGAACCTCCTCTCAGGTACCGTGAAAGGTATCAGGGGCGCTTTGACGTGCCGGAGCACTTTGGAGCGTTGGCACTCCACACAGGTGTCAGCCCAGTCCCTCACATCCTTTTTGAGTCCATGCCAGACAAACTTTGCCGCCACCAACCTCTGTGAAGGCTTTCTGCCAGGGTGAGACAGCCCATGGACTGCGTCGAAGACCCGTCGCCTCCAAGCAGTCGGAATGACTGGTTGGGGCTGACCCGTAGAGATTTCGCACAGGAGTGTGGCGCCGGCGTCATCGAAAGCCACATCCTCCGACTGCAGCCCCGTGTCAGCGGTCCTGCATGCCTGCACTCCTGGGTCGGCGGCCTGGTCAGCCGCCATCTGGCTGTAATTGAGTCCCAAATGGGCAGCACCAGCGATGGCCCGGGAGAGACAGTCAGCGACCGGGTTGGACTTCCCAGCGACATGCCTCACGTTGGTGGTAAACTCTGAGATGTAGGCCAACTGTCGCTGCTGGCGGGCTGACCACGGCTCTGCCACCTTGGCCATCGCAAACACCAGCGGTTTGTGATCGACGAAAGCCGTGAACTGACGGCCCTCCAGTAGGAAACGAAAGTGCCTAACAGCGAGGAAAAGGCCAAGCAGCTCACGATCAAAGGTGCTGTATTTGCGCTCTCTCAGGTTCAACTGCTGGCTGAAGAAGGCAAGCGGCTGCCACGCACCGCTCACGCACTGCTCGTAAACCACGCCGACAGCGTAGTCCGAAGCATCCGTCGTGATGGCAATGGGCGCTCCAGACACAGGGTGTGCCAGCATTGCCGTGTCAGCCAGGGCGGCCTTCACATCCTTAAAAGCCGTGTCCCTCTCTGCAGACCAGTCCACAGCGTGTTTGGGGGCTGTGCCCTTCAGAGCCTCATATAGGGGGCGGAGGAGATCGGCAGCCCGGGGGATAAACCGGTGGTAGAAGGACACCATGCCAATGAACTCCCGGAGGGACTGGGCCGTGTGTGGGCGTGGAAAGTCTGCGACGGCCTCCACCTTAGATGGAAGGGGGGCCGCACCGTCCTTGGTGACCCGGTGGCCCAGGAAGTCGATGGTGCTCAGACCAAACTGGCATTTGGCCGGGTTAACTATCAACCCATGCAGGCTGAGTCTCTCGAAAAGGGCTCTGAGGTGGGACAAGTGCTTGGACACGGAGGTGCTAGCGACCAAGATGTCATCCAGGTACACAAAGAGGAAAGGCAGGTCCCGCAACACTGAGTCCATGAGGCGTTGGAAGGACTGCGCGGCATTCTTAAGCCCAAACGGCATGCGCAGGAACTCGAACAGTCCGAACGGAGTTGTCACAGCCGTTTTGGGGACATCAGCGGGATGGACGGGCACCTGGTGGTATCCACGGACGAGGTCCACCTTGGAAAAGATCACTTTCCTAGCCAGGTGGGCTGGGAAATCTTGGATGTGAGGGACCGGGTAGCGGTCCGGTGTTGTTGCGTCATTGAGCCGACGGTAGTCACCACATGGACGCCACCCACCGCCAGGCTTAGGCACTATGTGGAGGCGTGAAGCCCACGGGCCGCTGGAGCGACGGATGATGCCGAGGCTCTCCATGTTCTCAAACTCCGCCTTGGCGACAGAGAGCTTGGTCGGGTCGAGGCGCTGAGCTCGGGCATGCACCGGCGGGCCGGTGGTGACGATGTGGTGCTCAACCCCATGTTTTGTCATAGATGACGAGAATGTGGGCTGAGTGAGGTCAGGGAACTCAGAGAGAAGATGGAGAAATACATCCTCATTGGAGAGCATGCTGGACAGCCTGACAGAGCCTGTATCGCTGAGTGCACACGCGTGTGAAGCGAAGGTGATGGCGTCAATCAGGCGTCGATTCCTGACGTCCACCAGCAGCCCATGAGCACAAAGGAAATCTGCACCGAGGAGGGGAAATGCCACGTCGGCGGTGACAAAATCCAAGCTGAACCGCTGTCCCGCTGCCCCGACAGGGCGTCCACACTCGATGCAGGTACGACACTCCTCTGCGCCCCAGTGTCGCATAGGAAACGCCGCCCCGAGATGGAGTCTCGCAGGAAAAGTAGCCTGTTGTCCTCCACGCCGACGCCCATGGCCACTAGTGAGCGCCGGCCTTGGCGTTTCCCGACGAGCTGAAATTGCACGGGGAGGTGCACTTTTTCGCCTTGGCCCCGAACTTTGCATGGTAAAAGCACAGGCCGGGCTCCTGTCGCCGACTGGGGGTTGCCGCGGCGACCACCATGGAGTCACCAGGTGGGGGCGTGTGGGACTGGGCAGGGGTGAGCGCGGACGCGCAGTGCTGCTGTTGGTTGGCCAGGAAGAACTTGTCAGCTTCTTCAGCTAGCTTGCGGCAATTGGTAATGCTGGTGTTAGCCAAAGCGGTCCGCACCTGAGCAGGCAGTTGTCGCAGAAACAGTTGGACAAAGAGGAAATCAGGTGTGTGCGCCGGTCCCAGCAGATTCAGCATTTTGTCCATGAGCTCGGATGGCTTGCTGTCACCCAAGCCTTGCAGAGAAAAGAGACGGTGGGCCCTCTCGGCGTCGGAAAGTTCAAAAATCTTCAAGAGGGGATCTTTGAGCCCCTTGTATTTGTCTGCCGCCGGAGGGTTTGTAAGGAGACTCACCACTCTAGTTGCAGTCCGATACGCCGAGCGCCGATACCACGTAGTAGTATTTAGTAGCATCATCCGTTATTTTGCGGATAGCAAACTGCGCTTCCGCCTGGGCGAACCATGTCGTTGCCGATGACTCCCAGAACTCTGGCAATTTGAGAGAAATCGCGTTGATTTCGTCAACCATGTTCGTTTGAAAGATTGTCTCTGATAACTACCAAGAGACAAACGCCGGGGTCACCAGTGTAGAGGAGCTCAAGCAGGAGTCGTGACAACTTTCTCTTTCGGCTACACAACGTGCACCATTTATTCCTTCCACCATTACAACAACAACAAAAACCTGCGCAGCGGAAGTGTGTCACTGTAAACCCGAACCGAGGAAACAACAGCTGTAAACTAACATTCCTACTAGCTCAATAAGGGGAATTATGTAGCCCAATAACCACTAAAACACCATCAATAGCCAGTTTCAACAATTTTATATTACCCTTCATAGTTCAGAACCACCCAGCGACTCGTCGCATATGTTCGCTTTTTTAAACGGTTTGACCATCCCAAAAATTGCCCCTGAGGACCGAGCACAGATGGACAGAGAGATAAACAGAGGAAGTGATACAAGCAATTAAATCCATGCAGAGCAACAAAGCACTAGGTCCGGATGGTTTCTCAATCGAAATGTATAAAGAATTTGCTACCAAGCACAAAAATCTTGGCCACTCGTATTGAAACTGTAGTCCCAACAGTTTTTAACCCTGATCAAACTGGTTTTATACCAGGCAGACAGTCATTCTACACACTGCCTATTTACTGTATGCACCACACTCCGTAGAACAGACAGAAGTAGTGATTTCTTTAGATGCTGAGAAGGCATTCAATTGCGTTGAATGGCAATATCTATTTGCTGTTCGAGAAAGGTTTGGCTTTGGTTCTTCATTCCTAGCATGGGTTAAAATATATTGTTAACTGCCAGCTGCAGTGAGGATGAATAATATTATTTCTGATTATTTTTCGCTCCATAGGGGCTGCAGACAGGGCTGCAGCCTCTCTCCTTACCTGTTCAATTTGGTGATTGAGCCACTCACTAAGCTCTTAGGGCAGGGATGGCATTGAAGGTATCTCCCTAGGCGGTAAATCGCATAAGGTATCGCTTTATGTGAAGGACCTGTTATATATATCGTCATCTTCTTAAAATAATGGCCTAAGTCATATTCTCAAGTTTTTCAAAAAACAGAATAAACTGACAAATTTTGTTTCAGTTTCAGTTTATTCTGTCTAGTTGGTACCGCTCTACCTCTCGCACCAGCTCAGGCGCCTTCCCTGCCAGAATAAACTGACAAATTTTGTTTCAGTTTCAGTTTAGTCTGTTTTCTGAAAAACTTGAAAATATGACTTAGGCCATTATTTTAAGAAGGTGTCAATAGTCTATACCAAGACTATTGACTCACCCTGGATAACTTCGGTTGCCTGTCAAGTTATAAGATAACCTAGTCAAAGAGCTTGTTTTTTCCTATTAACTACATTGATAGAGACTACTCTAGTTTTCCATTTAAACTAGAAGACAATTTATGTACATATTTAGGAATCAAAGTCACTCACACAATGGGGAGGTTATATAACCTACTACTACTACTTTCGGCTGCTCCCGTTACAGGTCGCCACAGCAGATCATCCATTTCCATTTCTTCCTGTCTTCTGCATCTTCCTCTGTCCCACCAGCCACCTGCATGTCTTCCCTCACCACATCCATAAACCTCCTCTTTGGGCTTCCTCTTTTCCTCTTCCCTGGCAGCTCCATATTCAGCATCCTTCTCCCAATATACCCAGCATCTCTCCTCCACACATGTCCAAGCTATCTCAATGTTGCCTCTCTTGCTTTGTCTCCAAACCGTCCAACTTGAGTGGTCCCTCTAATAGTGTTTCCCAACCCAGTCCTCAAGGAATCCCTATCCTGCAGATTTTCTTTGCATCCCTGAATAGGTACCCGTTTTTAGTTATTCAACCAATCAGCAATGAATTATGTCAGATTTTGCACACCTTGCATAATTAAGTGCTGTGAGATGATTGGTTGAGTAAGTACAAGCAGGGCTACCTATGCAGGGTTACAATGAAGATCTGCAGGATAGGGGTTCCTTGAGGACTGGGTTGGGAAACGCTGCTCCAATATAATCGTTCCTAATCCTGTCCTTCTTCGTCACTCGCGATGAAAATCTTAGCATCTTCAACTCTACCACCTCCAGGGGAGGTTATGTAACCATAACTTTAAAACACTATTAGAACGAACAAAACAAGATTTTAAAAAGTTGTCAGCGCTACCAATTTCATTGGCAGGCCACATTAATATAGTTAAAATGACAGTCTTACCCAGATTTCTCTATCTTTTTCAAAAGACTCCCATAGTCATACCTAAGACAACTTTTCAACCCTCTCCACTTTCACCTCTCCACTACCATATAACCGTACCAAACAAATAACAAACCCAGTGATTAAAGCTTGACTTAGAATCCAAAGGAATTGAATCAAGTGCAACTTAGGATATGGCTACATTTTCAATTCAATTCAATTCAATTTATTGTCATTGAAAACAATGTCCAGGCACATGCTAAAAATGAAATAAGGGCTGCGGCTTTGCCAAACAGTACAGGACAGACATAGACAAAAACAGCAAACACGGTATGAGATATACACAGATGAAGACCAAAAGCTAAAAATAAGTTTAAAAAAGAGAAAGAGTACAAAATATTTCATATCTATTTTAGGAGGTATTTTGGATTAAAGCATGCCAACGGGCTTTTTCCAGTAGCAAATAATCAATTCTTCACATCATGTGTGTTAGATAACGCATTTCAACATTGGCATAGAAATGGACTGGTGTTTTTCTGCGATCCATTTACAGACGGAACATTCACCTCATTTGAAATGCTTACCAAAGACCATAATATACCCAGATCCCTTTGTTTTTTTTAGGTACCTTCAAATCCATAGTTTTGCCAAGAAAGTGCTTCCCTCATTTCCTCATCTCTGCCACCCAGGAGCCCATTAGACATTATTCTGGAGCTAGATCCCTTTGGGCAGAAACGTGTCTCTATAATCTACACAGTGACACAGGGATTAAAACAGATATCCTGGGACAATACAAAAACTGCAGGGAGAGGGATTTGGGTGTAGAGCTTTCTTTAGAGGCGTGGTGGGACAGTTTAACTCGTATACACACTTCCTCATTGTGTATACGACATGGTTTAATTCAATTTAAGGTGCTTGACCATCTTCACTACTCGGGGGACAAGATTGCCAGAATCTTTCTCACCACAGACCCTGGCTGTCCAAGGTACAGCCATAGTCCAGCCTCGGCAGGACATGTTCTGGGCATGCCCCTCTCTCAACAGCTACTGGGGACATATATTTAATGTAGTCTCGCATATCTGTCACATAGCCATCTTTGGCATACCACGCCCTAACTGTAAGGTCACAACTTTGCAGGCAAATGCTCTAGCATTTGCTTCACTGCTAGCTTGCAGGACTTAATCTTTTTAACTGGAAGGTGAATAAAGTGCTATCATTTTTGCAGTGGTTAAGGGAGGTGCTGTCCTTTCTACCTTTAGAAAAGCTCTGATATAGAATATGTAGTAAAACCCACAAAAACTTTGCTTTGGCCTGGAGTCCTTTCACAGACTTTATTGAAGGTTTTCTCTTTCATTGAATGTACCTTTTACCTGGTTGTAACTACAATATTTACACAAATGTGTGTACACCATTATATTGTCTTCAAAAACATAGTTATCATATGGAATTGGAATAAGAAGTCCCTGCATAGTCCCCCCCCCCACCACATTCTTGAGCCTTGGGGAGAGGGGTATTTCTCCATATGTTTTTTTTTAATTTGTTTGTTTGTGTATCCTATATATTGTACATATATAATGTACACTCTGTCATGTCCATCTACCTCAGGCATGTATGCAAGTAACTTGCTAACATCTATTTCAGCATCTCTGATATATTCTCTGCACCATTGCCCTTTAACACCACTTATTTCACCTGTGTAAGTCAATCCTTGTGTATATATCCAAGTTGTGTTGTAGTGTTGCTATTCTAGGTTAAGTACACCGAGAGCCATGAAACCGGAG
The DNA here is from genome assembly GCF_029633865.1 of Lampris incognitus. Taxonomy (NCBI): domain Eukaryota; kingdom Metazoa; phylum Chordata; class Actinopteri; order Lampriformes; family Lampridae; genus Lampris; species Lampris incognitus. The sequence continues at coordinate 21,779,528 of NC_079215.1, forward strand.
TTAAATTACATGTATGTGCAAGCCTACATGGCCAATAAACATGATTCTGATTCTGATTAAACTGACTCAGAAACGTAGACGAAAAATGCAGAGGCATTTTGTCTTTGCCAGCTTGTTCGCTCTGTCCTGGTGGTAAACTTGGTGAATGGATGCCCATCTCAGTCGCTCACCACATGACTTCCTTTCCTGGCTATTGCTCATTTAAAATACGAGGGTGTACTCACACTGGCATGCACTCATTAAAACTAGCCTAATATCAATACCACTATTCCAAGTACAAACTTACCATGGTAAGCTCTCCGATTATTTTTTCCAGTGCTGGAGGAAGCCCCTCAGGCAAAGGGAGTGGGAGGTGTAGGGAAGCAGGCTTTGGTTCTGACTGGATCTGAGTCAGCACTGGCTGAGGGTTAGCCTGGGTATTAGCTTGGGTTTTAGACTCAAGTTGCATCTGAGGTAAAACTGTAGACTGGGTCTTAACGTCCATCTTGATTTGGGATGGTGGGATAAGCTGCATGTGAGGTTGAGGCAGACATGTGGACTGGGAGTCCTCCTCTGTTGCATCTAGTAAACAGTCAAAGTCTATATCGATATCCATTGCACTGGCTGCTTGGATAAGTGCATGGTCATTGGTCAATCCAATTAGGCTGAGGAGAGGATCAGACAATCCCAAACCTCCACCACCAGCCGGATCTGCTGGGCAGAGAGGCATTATGGGTACTGCCTCCTGCTTCTCCATTTTCTGCCTTTCCATTTCTTTCTCTCGCCGAAATTTTCTCAGCATGTTTGTGACAATCAAAGGGCCAGACTTCTTCTTTACCTTTTTCTCTACTCCAACTTCTGACAAAGTCCTGTGAGATTGCAAAGTTAATGGTGATAGAAAAACATGGGCATTCACATCAAGTGTGGCAGATGTTGGGCTAGAAGTTAATACATTACTAAAACAAGTTAATTTACTTGAGCAGAGACCATATCCAAATCAATGTTTTCCTTGCACAGCATGAACAGGAAAGTGTCAAGACTCATTGGAAGGGGACGTTGTATAAGTCAAGCTTACCCCATCTTCGAATCATCTGTGATTTTCATCTGTCCAACTTCTTGTCGATGCCTCTTCTTTGGTTTATTTAATCCTTTCTTGAATTTACGTTTCTAATAATTAAAGTATTGGACTGTCATCAAATGTGTTTTTGTAGTCTTGGCTCTTTAATTGTGCCCCCCAGAGAATTAGCAGGAATGACAGCTTCAGTATTCAGGTAAGCTGACTCACTCATCAGGCAGAATAATACATTTTCAAATGTCTACAGACTGCCAGAATGACCAAATTCAACCTATTATTAAAAAAAAAAAGGTTTCAACAGAGTTGTGGCATTTTTGATTCCAGATGAATTACGTACTTGAGGGGGCGAGAGTGTTTCCCTCTCCGTTATCCAACCCTCAGTCTCAGAGTCAGAAGCCTGGCGGAAGAGCAGAGGGCCCGAGTTGACGTAAAATGCACCATGTGTGGTTGTAAGGGAGGCCGGCACAAACTCGTCATACTGCAGGAAACAAGAGGTAATATGTTAGGTTGAGAGGTAATTGAGGTTGAGAGATAACTGATTAAGGATTTTTTTTCTTTTTTACAAATCCAGGTAGTGTTATAGACCAGGGGTGCCCACTACGTCGATCGCGATCGACCAGTAGATCGCGAAGGCAGTGCTAGTAGATCTCCATGACATTCCAAAAAAACTTTTTTTTTCTTCAAGACGTTAGTCTATCATCTGTCCTCCATTTGGCATTTGCCTTTTGATTGACGTAAAGGACAGCCAGTCTGCTGTTGCCTAAAACCAAAGATTCTAGAGCGGAACCTAAAACTTTGTTACATTAGGTTACCATAACAACCAGAGCCCTTCTCTGACATACCATGAAGTTCACATGCCCACAACGTGAGCTAATGCAGAACTGCATCGAGCTAGCTAGTTCAACTCTCTAAAAAAAAAACTACTAAAAAGTGAAACAAAACAAAAATGAGTGGGGGAGCCGGACTGAGCAAGAAACAAAAAAAACGTACCATTTCCATGTGGAATGGGAGGAGGACTTCTTTTTCACCATGTCTTATTTCAAATGCGTTTGTCTCATCTGTCAGTCTAGCATTGCTATCCCAAAAAAAGGAAATGTGGAGAGGCACTTTCAAACATCTTTACGGGTGAGTCACTCCATCATTAAGCATAAGAAAGCCTTCCAAGATGGAGAGATGATGAAAGAGGCCTTCCTTGAGGCAGCAGATTCGTTGTTTCGGGACATTAAAAACAAATCAGAAATAATATCTTCAATCAAAGCTCTCCAGTTATCAAGAGATTCCATCACAAGGCGCTGTGAAGGGATGGGCGATGATTTGACACAGCAGCTTTGGAGGGACATCGTGGACTGCGAGTGTTTCTCACTACAATTGGACGAGTCTACGGACATAAGTGATACGGCCCAATTGTGCATTTTCATTCGGATGGTGTTTCAAGATATGACCGCAAAAGAGGAGCTGTTAACAATACTACCCATGAAGGAACACACGCGGGGAGAGGACATTTTTCAGATCTTCAAAAATTTTGTGGATAAAATCCAGCTCCCAGTGTGTAAACTGGTGTCAATCACCATGGACAGTACGCCTGCTATGGTGGGCCGCTCGAATGGATTTATTGCCAAGTGCAGGGAGGACGATGCTTTCCCGGACTTCCTTAATTACCATTGCATAATACACCAACTAGCATTATGCGCAAAAATGCTAAACATGAAAGAGATCATGGATGTGGCAACCAAACCCGCCTGTTCTACTCGAGCGAGGTCTCTTCAAAGACGGTTGTGTGGTACACATTTGGAAGAGGCCGACTGTAACTACTCTGGCCTCTTGCTACACACTGACGTGAGATGGCTTAGTAGAGGGAAATTCTTGCAGAGATTTCGAGAGCTCTGTCCGGAGATTAAGGAGTTTCTCCTTATCACTAAACATGCGGAACACAAGCAACTTAATGACAATCAGTGGCTGCTAGACTTGGCGTTTTTAACTGATTTAACCAACATGTTGAACGAGCTTAATTTAGAGCTGCAAGGAAAAGACAAAAGCGTGGTAAACATGATCAGCTCAGTTAACGCTTTCAAACGGAAAATGCAACTTCTGTCCTCAAAGTTGCAGCGCCGTGATTTGGGAAACTTGCGAAACCTCGCAGCAGAGCTGGAGAAGCAAGGGAGGGTGAGTGCGCAACTTGACAGTGCACGCTACACAGAGCAGATTGAAAATGTCCGGTCAGACTTTGACAAACGGTTTCAAGACTTTGCTTTGCTCGAGCCAATCGCTACATTTATGTGCTACCCATTTGGGGAAGATACAGAGGTGGATTCCCTCGCCTCAAAAATGGCAACACTGTTTCACCTGAACTCGTCTGCAGTGGAGGATGAGATACTGACAGTACAGGCTGACATTCAGCTTAAGTCCAGGGTGCATGGAGAGTTTTGGAACTTACTTACAGAGGACAAGTACACAAACATGAGGAAATGCCCAACCTCCTTGACGGCATTATTCGGCTCTACTTATTTGTGTGTGTCAGCCTTTTCTCACATGAAGATTATCAAGTCCAAATACCGTTCCACCACGACAGATGATCATTTGGAGGCCTGCTTGAGGCTGGCTACCAGCAGCTACGGTCCGAACTATGCAACCCTGTCTGACTCCCTCCAGTGCAGGTCATCCTCAGAGTAGAGAGGTAGAGATCACAAATCTATTTACCACAGCTGTAAAGGTTCATGCAGTGATGCAATTTCAACATAGTGTAGTAGCAAGTGCTTGGTATGATTATTGCCTGTGTAAGGTTCAATATAAATGCAAATTCATTGCAATACTGTATATGTAACACAACATGTATATAAATACACACACTGCATGTAAATGTTCATATATATGTAAAACATGTATTGAGTATTTTTATTTTTATTTTTAATATGAGTAGATCATTTTGACCTGGTCATTTTAAAAGTAGCTCACGAGTCAAAAAAAATTGTGGGTACCCCTGTTATAGACTGTCTCAATGTCATAATTAGGAAGACGTTTAGCAGAGCATCACCAACAGTTGCACAGCACAACATTACTTCTGAACAAGCAACTACATATTTTTAGACTCATGACTTTTTTTTCCCCCAAATTAACACAGGATACAACTTGTAAATCATTGCCTATGTTCTAACCTGATGTACACACCTCTGGTTACTGCAGAAGACATCAGGTCAATTCATCTTAAGTATCATCTCTCAAAGGCAAACAACTTAAACTGACAGTTTAGTGCACAGGCATATCATTGGGGTCATCCCTAATGGTTCACTGATTTGTGCCCATAACATCTCAATGTGGCTTGAAAAGTACATTTCAGTGCTCTCAAATTCAATGTAGCCATGCCAGTGTTTATTACAACCTGAAGAGCTTCATGCACTGCTCTTTGTGTTGCTAGTAGGGAGAGCCGCTGACTGTGGAATTATCGTAGTGCCACATGGTAATTGAGCGATTGTCTGCTGTTAGTTGCCGATAGTTATGGCAGGCAGTAAAGGAGTGAGGACATTCTATGTGTACATCCATGACGAATGCAAGCACATGTTTTCAGTTGTTTATGCTAAGTTGACCATGTCATTCTTGTTATTATACGTTAGAGATATCGATATTAGAGATAATTTTATGATGTGTATTCAGCAAGTTAATGTTTCTGCCCTTAACGGCTCATTAAGCTAGCATGCTAGCTGGAAATAGGGGTCAGCCCTATGTTCCCACAGCCCAATGGTCCCACAGCCCTATGTTCCCACATTTCTAAGAATTTTTTTTCACTGAAAATTTTGAAAATTAGGCCTTATGTTCCCACAGCCCTCTGTTCCCACAGCCCTATGTTCCCACATTTCTAAGATTTTTCTCAAAATGAAACCCTATGTTCCCACATTTCTAGGACATGTTCAAAATTAGGTCTTGTGTTACTACATTTCCCTTCAATTTAAGCCCTATCCTCCCACAAGATTTTTTGGAAGCATTTTATAGTAAATGAATGAGTAATGGATGGTGCTGGATATGAATGATGTTTTGTGGTAATCCTCAGCCCATATATCTGTTGTGATGGCACATCCATATGTTTCGAGGATAGCTTTATCTCCATTGCCACTGACGCCTGCAGTGCCTGAGCTCTCCGCTCTGCATCTCTGGATACAGTGGTTGGGTGAGGCAAAACATCTTTTATGTCAAATAGGCCATATTTAGCGACTACATTAACAATGTCTTGAACTATGTCAACAAAGCCTTTCCCGGCGACGAAGTCATACGGCCGAATGTCTCTACAGCAAAGTGCGTCACATTTCTCAATTATATCTTGTTTAATATGTGCAGGGAGAAGTGCTTTATCTTTGAAAGATGGCTTACTCTGACTGGGGAGAATGGAGCAGGTATGTCACCTCAACCCAGAGGTGTCAGACTTTTGTCCATTGTACATCAACACTTTTGCACATTTGTCGCAGCTAACGAAGTCCCGTTGTTTTCAATCTTTGTCACAACTGAGAAATTTTTTAAATATCAAACTTCCTTGCTTTGTTTTTGTATTGTAATGACCAACTTTGAGTTTCTTCTCATTTGTTGACTCCATTTTTCTGGTTAGCACTAGCTAAATCGTGGGACCTGCAGTTTATTTTTAGACCACCTGCTCCCGCGAGATTTGCATAAGGTCCCGCGGGATCCCAATCCCAGTGCAGTTCTCTAGTCCGTACCATTCCATGATAGTCCATTTATGAGTATAGCCACTACACAACCTGCGGAAGGCAGTAAGCGGTATATGTCACAGCCACCAGTGAACTATGCTGTTGGCCACATGACAGCCTCACAGCCCACTGCACATCATGGTGTGACATCAACTTAGTACATATTGACACAAGCATTACCTCCAACCATCTCATCTACACCAATGGCTGCTGCTACCACAATGCAACAGTCTGCTACCTCTGGTTTGGTGCAACCAACATCTCTTACAGCATCTGGAGCTTTTAGCTATTCAGCAACCCAGCTAACTGCCTTTGTACCTCCTCAGTCTGCCTACTGGCCTCCATCGATTGCTTCTGTAAACTCAGTGTACCAGTTGTCCACAGTAACAACTCCTCACTCTACATCTTTGTTCTAAAGTACCTGGATCCTCAATGCTGTACACCCAAACTGCACCTACTCCACCAATGTACTATCAAGCTCCCTCAGGGATAAAGCAGTCTATAGTTTACCCAGTTCATATTACATTGTCGCAGCCAGGATCTCAGCTAGCTAACCCAAATGCTGTTCATCCGGTGTACCGAGCACAGCTCAAAGCTCCAAGTGTAGCATAACAGCTAGCATATCAGTCCTCTCCAATGACAGTGGGTCAGCCCTTTTATCAGCCCAATTATGGTACCCCAATCCATCTAACATATCAGCTTTCTTCAGTGCCAACATATCAACCACCACCAGTTCCACCTGTTCAGTTAAGCTATCAACCAGCCCCAGCACCATGGCCTTCACAGCCCCCCCAACTATGGGCCTCCCAGCGCCCCAGTCTGCTCAAGGGATGACACCAGCTGTAATACCAGGGCTACCACTCCCTCTCCCACTCCCTGCACAACATGTCCCAGTTCCCAAGCTTCCTAAACTAGAACATGACAGCAAGAGAGTTTGCAGACTTAAAGGTGGCCCTGGATCACCTCTTGCAGCCATACCCTGAGCTCTCAGAGCACTACAGGGCTCTGCTCTTAGCTTATTACGCTCTTACCTAACAGAATTTTTTCTGTTCTGGGTAACTCGACCTCCTCAGTGGCCAGTTGAGTTGTGGTGTCCATCAAGGCTCAGTTTTTGGCCCCCTCCTCTTTTCTATATACATGCTTGCCCCTTGGCTAGGTCATTCAAATCACGATGTGCGCTACCATTTTCATGCTGATGAAACTCAGTTATACATGCCACTAAAACCCACAGATCGGAGCACCCTAGCAAATCTCACAACTTGCCTCTGACATTAATTCCTGGATGTCCAAAATTTTCTCAAATTTAATGATGTTAAGTCTGAGGTCATTCTGGTCAGTCCCGAAAATGCCATCAGCCCTTTGGTTACTAATCTTGGTGGTCTGTCAGGTAGTCTTAAGCAGGCTGCTAGGAATCAGGGACACTTTGTTATTTAATTTCATATACTTGCGTACATGAAATGAAACGAAATGCCATTTCCCCCAGCCAACAGCAGTGCAACACAAAGACAAAAACATCCAAACTACAAGAACACACATCCAAACTAACATATATCCAAACTAAACTGTCGGAGCTGCCGGTTTTGCATGGGCTAGCAGTTAGCTTAGCCTGCTCCGCTTCCACGTCCTGTCAGACTGCCCTCGGTGTTTCCTTCTCGGGCGCAGCTCCAGGCAGGGGCCATGGTCCCTGAGCCCACCAGACAAAGCAGACCAAGCTCTCCCAGCCGCTCCAGCACCAGCTCTCCCAGCCATCAAACGAAGACAAAACATAAACGCAGACGTGGACAAAGACACTGCATGGACGGTACTGGGTGAGGCCGCCGCAAATGTGAAGTCGCATCACCATCTTCCCACACCGGTACTGGGTGAGGCCGCTGCAAACGTGAATTCTTGCCGCCATCATCATCATCATCTTGGTAATATTTGATGCTAACCTCAGTTTTGATAATTAAATCAAACATGTTGTTCAGTCATGCTTTTTTCAGCTCAAGCTAATCTCCAAAATTAGGTCATTTTTATCAATTGCCGATCTGCAATGAGTTGTACATGCTTTTATCTATTCTCAGCTTGACTATAGTGATGCACTTTATTCTGGTATCAGCAAGGGCTCCCTCCACTGTCTGCAGCTGGTACAAAACACTGCTGCTCAGCTCATTACCAGGATAAGAAGGCATGACCATATTGCTCCTGTGCTTGCCTCCCTACACTGGCTCCCTGTTATATTTCCTACTGATTTTAAAATTTTACTGCTCACTTTTAAGGCTTTACATGGTCATGCTCCTTCATACATTTGTGATTTATTGACTTGGTATATATACTGCTGAGACAGGCTCCAGCATCCCCGTGACCCTGAGTGCAGGATAAGCGGTTTGGATAATGGATGGATGGATGACTTGGTATATGCCTCCTCGACCATTAAGATCTGCAGATGGAGCCTGCTAGTTATTCTCAGGTCTCGGTTTGTTACAAAGGGTGATCAGGCGTTTGCTGTTAGAGTCCCCACACTACGGAACTCTCTTCCTGTTGAACTAAGACAAACCAAGTCTCTAGCCTCTTTTAAATCTCGTCTGAAAACCTTTTCTTTATGAAAGCTTTTTCAAATGTCCGATATTTTTTATTTATACTGTTTTTATTTTTACTCTTATTTGATCTTATTATTTTTGCCTTGTCTGCTTTTATTTGTATTTTTTGTGAAGCACTTTGTAACATTGTTTTAGAAAAGTGCTATATAAATAGATTATTATAATAAATACAGAGTGCTTATGGAGCAGCTCATATTGGACGAAGCACAGCTGCTAGCACAAGCATGCCGTCACTATCCACAGCCATACACCATGACAATGCAGGCCCTGCAGCGACAGTATGGGCAGCCATATCAGCTTGCACAGAGCGAAATAGCAGCAATCTTGAATGCCCCAGATGCAAAACCAGGTGATTCAAAGTTTCGCTCTCAATATAGACCTGCTAGTTGGAACACTAACAGCACTTGAAGGTCCGAATGAGATGGAGATAATGTCTACTGGACATGTGGACAGGCTCTTAAGTAAGTTTTCTAGGTATTCAAGGGAGAGTTTCATGGAGCATCTCCCAGCACATGGCCGACTTCAAACGAACAGCCTCAACCCTTATAACTTGAGAGACCTTGCTGAGTGGTTAAAGGCCAAAGCAGCCACCATGTGCAGTCAGGGGAGGCAGGGAAGGCAGTGCCTCACCTAGGCTAATAATAAAAAAAATGAAATATCATGATAGTTACAAAGAGATATTTGTTTATTCATTTTTGACTTGAATTTGTTAAGATTGTTGTAAAAATATTTTTTTTAAAATTCATGTAAAACTTGTTTTATCAATAAAAGCCATGCCCTATTCAGGATGGCTTGCTCCCAAAGCTAGCATTCGTGAATGCAGGCTGCTGAGGCAGAGTCTGCTTGTGCCTCTCTCTGGCATGTGGAATGAAAGCAAACGGTTTCGGAGTTTTGCGCATGCGTAGTCTGTTCCTACAGTGTCTTTCAGTATCAACGATGAGGCACATCGCTAACCTGCCTTACGTTTTGTGAACGGATGTACCTTGACTCCCTCCCACCCTCTGCCTTGCCGTCTTCTGCTGTTCGCACGCGTAATATTTTCAATAGCTATTATTTCAGTCTAATTTCACCTGTCAAAATTGATATTACATACTTAAAAAGATTTTCAACATTTACTTCTTAGGAAAAAAGGAATGTGATTGCAAATGGGGAGCCAACACTTGACCTGACGGATCTCACCCAAAGAAAAGGGTAGAAGATAATATGGACTTTTCAAACGGAATAGTATCAAAAGAAGGACTGGCTTTGTGGCTGTGGCCGGGCTAGCAAGCTGTTCTGCTTCCCATGTCTACTGTTCTTGATCAGTGACAGGGTGTGGGTGAAAGGGGGTTACTGCGACTTGAACAATTTACCAAGGGCTTTGCTGAAGCATGAAAATTCCACATCCCACATACATTCTCAGATAGCCTTGAAAACATTTGGTAAGAGTCGCATAGACATGGCCCTTGACGAGCAACACAAGCTGAATGTTACTGCACATAATGAAAAAGTAAAGGCTAACAGGGAGATATTACAAAGCCTCATTGATGCTACATGCTATCTTGCCAAACAAGAGTTGGCTTTTCGAGGGAACGATGAGAGCAGTAACTCCGTCAATCGTGGGAATTATGTTGAACTTTTACATTTGATGGCAGAAAAAGATGACAATTTAGCCACACATTTAAATTCTTCAACTGTACCTATGGGCACTTTAAATAGGACTCAGAATGACATTATCGTATCAATCAGTGAAGTTATAAAGTTTCATATAAAAAGTGACAAAGGCTGCATCGTTTGTTGCAGTTGAAGTGGATGAAATGACGGCTATCACAAACAAAGCCCAAATATTTGTAGTTTTGCGATATGTCAGACGGGCACAGGGAATATCCGAATATGCCTTGCATGTATTACAGAAATATGAGTGTCTTGAGAAGTTAGTCGCACAACCTGTGATGGAGCTGCAGTGAGGGCCTCTGCGCTCAATGGAAAACGGGCAAAAATCAAAGAAAAGTACCAGAGGCTATATTTATGCACTGCTATGCTCATAAATTGAATTTAGTCCTTCCACAATCTGCAAAATTCATTCCTGAATATAAAGTATTTTTCAAGACTGTTGAAGGGCTCTCGTCATATTTCAGCAAGTCTACCAAACACACACATCTACTGGATGAAGTTGTAAAACGCCGCATCCCTAGAACATCATCTGTTAGGTGGAACTCAAACTCCCAGTTGGTACAGACTGTCCTCCAACACCTACCAGATCTCCGCCAAGTGTTCCAGGCAATGATGGAAAACTCTGATGAATGGGATGGCGAGACCCTCGCTATGGCCTCTGGATTTGATCTGTGGCTATCAAAAGCATCCACATATTTTCTGTTGATGGCATATTTAACGTGACAGACGCGCTTCTTTGTGTTCTTCAGAACAAGGCAATGGACATTGGCCGATACTGTGCACGCGTCAGAGACACTGTGTGCCTTGAACAATCAGCGTGAAGAGTCTGATAGTTTAAATGATCGTTTTGAACAGAAACGCAATGAACTGAATCTGATAGACAATACTTGTTGCAGCGAATCCCCCAGAGATGAGAGAAAAAGAATCTTCTACAGTGTTCTTGACAACATCACTGTACAAATGAAGACCAGGTCTGACAGTTTGAATGAGCTTGATTTCCTTGGCTTAGTTGACAGCAAGAAATTTGCTGAGATGTCAGCCAATTTTGACTGTAACAAATTGAAGAGCCTGTCCAAATACGCAAAATTATTTGTTCTAGTTAGATTGAAGTCTGATTTGGTGGGACTGTACTGTTCACAAATGATCCAAGGAATGTCACCTGTACAGCTGCTTAACTTTCTGCTGGACAATGACCTGCAGGAGACTGTACCTGAGGCCACGAAGCTGTTGAAGCTGGTATTAACGATACCAGCTTTGACCGCGTCTGTGGAGAGGACCTTTTCAGCATTAAAACACAAAGACTTACAGCCATAATCGGATGGAACAGGACAGACTTTCATCCTTGGCTTTGATTTCCATTGAAAAGGAGAGACTCATGAAATTGAGGAATACACCTGACAAGGAAGACTTCTACAACAAAGTTATCAGCAACTTTGCTCAGAGGGATAGGTGCATGGACTTCATCTACAAATGAAGTACGGTAAGTGTCTTGTGACAATTTACATTACGTTCTCCTTTTCTTTCCATTCTTTACCCTTTCAGTGCCAGCGACAGTGCCGTCTGGCCCCCCACTGACACAATAACATGATTGATCTACTTGGTCGTCTCATTCAAACGATCGAATATGTTGCATATGGTTAAGATGTGTTCTTTTTGCATATTGTCATAGCATATAAGTATGTGCTGGTTCAGTAATGTTTGATGGACATCTTGGTGTTTGAACATTTGGGGTGTGTGATGCTAATATTAGTGTGTGTATGTGTGGTTTGGGCTTCTTGTATCAACTTCATGCCAACATGTGTAACTGCATTTTGCCTTTTTGACCAAAGCTATTTGATTGACCCACATTTGCTTATAACTATATTTTTTGCATGTGCTATGCCATTTGAGGACTGGCTGCTGCGTTAATAGACTATCATACACATAAATATAGTTCAGTGCCTACCCAGACATGGACCTCACTGCACGTTACTGCAAAGCAGAAGCTCAGAGATTGTCGTCAAAGATGGCTCAACGCCACCAGGCAGAAAAGCAGGCTGCTCCCAAGAGAGAAAGAATATCTGCTCTGAAATCAAAGACTCAGTTGGTAGTCTATTATGGCACTGGCAAACCAAAGGAGGACAACACTCCATGCAAGGCCAGTCAGTCAGTTATCAGAGATAAGAGCTCCAAATTTCTCTGTTTAATCTGCAAGAGTGTAGAGCATTATCTCTTCCAGTGCCTTAACATTGCAAATGTGTACAGCAGACAAAAATCGAGAAATGGATTGCTGATGAAAAACATTACAGGAAAGGTGGCTGTAACAAGCCACATCACAGAGAAATGCACACTAAAGAAGTCTGCAGTGAATGCCAGGAAATACACCTCAAATTTATTCCTTTTATCGCCAAGGCAGGTTCATCTCATCACTCCTTCAACTAGAGCAACATTCACTCCAGCCAAGCAGGGGGGGGGGCTACTTAAAGGTTGTGCCAGTAATTGTGAGCCATGGAAACTAATCACTACCCACTCATGCAATCTTGGATGATGGAGCCAAATGAACCATCATCCTTCAAGCTACTGTTTACCACTTTTGCCTTAAGGGAGAGGTAGAGTCTATGACACTGCAGACTGTCTGCCATGACATCGCATACCTCACTGACTCTTCCGTAGATTTCTATGTCTCGTCCCAAACAGGCATTGTCTTTAGGTCACTACCCAAAGCTCATGACCATAGGTGAAGGTTGGAAAGAAGACTGACTGGTAAATTGAGAGCTTTACCTTCCGGCTCAGCTCCCTCTTCACCACAACGGTCCGGTACAACGTCCGCATTACTGCTGATGCTGCACCAATCTGCCTGTCAATCTGCCGCTCCATCCTAACTTCACTCATGAACAAGTCCCAGAGATACTACTTGAACTCCTTCACTTGAGGCAACAACTCATCCCCAACCCAGAGGGAGCGTGGTCTGAGACTTGGAAGTGCCGACTCTCATCCCGGCCATTTCACACTCAGCTGCAAACCACCCCAGTGCGCGCTGGAGGTCACGTTCTGATAAAGCCAACAAAACCACATGATCTGCAAAGAGCAGAGATGCAATTCAGAGGTTCCCAAAACGGACACACTCCTCACCTTGGTTGCACCTTGAGATCCTGTCCATGAATATCACAAACAGAATCGGAGACAAGGGCCAACCTTGGCGGAGTCCGACACCCCCTGAAAACGTGTTTGACTTTGTGCCAAGAATGCGGACACAGCTCTCACTTTGGTTATACAAGGACCGGATGGCTTGTAGCAACTGCCCTGGTACCCCATACTCCCGCAGTACCGCCCACAGAGTGCCCTGGGGTACAAACTCGTAAGTCTTCTCCAAGTCCACAAAACACATATAGACTGGCTGGTCAAACGCCCATGCTCCCCTCAGCACTTCCACAAGGGTAAAGAGTTGGTCTGTTGTTCCATGGCCAGGGCGGAATCCGCATTGTTCCTCCTGGATCCGAGGTTCGGCAATCCATCGGAGCCTCCTTTCCAGCACCCTAGAGTAGACTTTCCCAGGGAGGACGAGCAATGTGATGCCCCGATAATTGGAGCACACCCTCCGGTCCTCTTTTTTAAATAAGGTAACCACCACCCCAGTCTGCCACTCTACAGGTACCGTTGCCGACCTCCACGCGACACTGAAGAGGCGTGTCAGCCAAGACAGCCCAACAATGTCCAGAGCCTTCTGCATCTCGGGGCAAATCTCATCCACACCTGGCGCGTTGCCACAGAGTAGCTTCTTAACTATCTCAGAGACCTCTGCAAGGGATATAGTGGGGCTTCCCCTGAGTCTTCAGACTCTATCTCCTCCAATGAAGACGGGTTGGCCGGGTTCAGGAGCTCCCCAAAGTGTTCTTTCCACCACTCGACAACATCCCCAGTCTGGGTCAACAGTTCCCCTCCCTAGCTGAACACAGCCTGAGTCAAGCCCTGCTTCCCTTTCCTGAGTCACCAGATGGTTTGCCAGAACTTCCTTGAGGCCAACCGAAAGCCCTCCTCCATAGCCTCACTGACTCCTCCCACACCTGAGTTTTTGCTTCTGCAACCACCAAAGCCGCATCCCTTCTGGCCTCCTGGTACCTGTCTGCTGCGTCCGGAGACCCCTGGGCCAACCAAGCCCAAAAGGCCTCCTTCTTCAGCCTGATGGCTTCCCTTACCGCCAGTTTCCATCAGCAGGTTCTTCGGTTGCCACCTCGACAGGCACCGATGACCTAATGACCAGAGCTCCTACCTGCCGCATCTGCAATAGAGGCTTTGAACATGGCCGACACAGACTCCATGTCTGCAGCCTCCCTCAGGATACATGAGAACTTCTTCCGGAGGTGAGAGTTGAAGACCTCACATTGTGGGATACCGTCAGATCTATTAATGTGCTAGTGGAGTACTTAAAAGACATTATTTAGTTATAAAATAATATGCCTGTGTGAAACCATACATGGTTATTTATTTTTGTTTTTATTTTCAGATACCACAGTATACTTTGTATCTCTCTCCAAGTGCCTAGATAAAGTTTACAAACTATTATTTGCTTCCGTGTTCACTCCTTAATCATAGTCCCCCTGTGAATGGATATCCAGCTATAACACTCGGTCAGCGTTTCTCAAGGTGTGTGGTGCACCCCCCCTGGAGGGCACAGAGGCATGACACGGGCGGGGGGGGGGGGGTAGTACGGAACTACCGTTTTGACGTCGGAATCTTTTTCATAGCAGAACAATCAACAAAACGTGCTTTCATGAGACATAGAGACTGTGGGTTCACAGGATGGAGAGATATTTGACAGGGACGAAAAGAAAGACAGGCGATGCTTCCAAGACAAACAAGACAAAGTGCTTAGCTGACAGTAATCAACCAAAAACCAAGTTAAGAAAATAGCCTGTGTTGCTCTTGGGTTCACAATGAACGTGGTGGGAGATAAGGACAGACCAGTGTGTGTTTTGTCTGGAAACTCTGGCAGCTGGTGGTATGAGACCAAACAAATTAAGAAGAAACTTAGTCCAGTCACGTCAATAAGCCACTCGAGTTCTTTCAGGGAAAACTTGGTGCATACAGTCAGCAGGAACATTGCTTTGTAAAAGCTGCATCAGTGAACAACAAAGCACTAATGGCATCATACAAAGTCGCATACAGAATTGCCCAGTGCAAGAAACCACAAACAATAGCAGAGGAGCTCATACTTCTCAACAGCAAAAATAATAAATGGCTGACTACTGGCTTGAGATGGCCTATTTAGCAGATCTGAAAAGAAGTTGTAAATCAAAATATCCTACAATGAGGTTAAAACTATGCATCACTTGATTTGACACCTCAGTGAGGTTCATACGTGGATGCGCTGCCAATTCCACAAAAGAAAGCAGGCGATAGATACCGTGTGGGGATACAGCTACCATTATCAGAAAACTATCTAAAATGCAAACCAACTATAAATGCTTCCAAATGCTTTCTGTTCCAGAAACCCAGAAGACTGCCAAATATGGTCGCCAAAAAAAAAGAAGCTGTTGATACTACATCAAAGAAAGTTGAATCAGTTCATCTGGATACGTTTGACAAATGTATCCAGATGAACCGATTCAACTTTCTTTTGTTTTGTTACCTGGATTATTGAGCATGCATCAAGACATGTTGATACTACAGTACAGACAGGAAATTTGGTAAAGTCAGTAATTTGTGCCTCCCTTAACTGAAGATTTGATACAAAGTGAACCATCATCATTTATGTTGAACAGTTACTTCATTGGCGACAACAACGAACATTTCTAATGTCTTTACTATGACAACCAAGGCCTTCATTATTCCAATAGTGTAAAAAAAAAAGAAATACAACGTTGAACATATTAGTCCTAAACACACTGAAAGGGCATATCATCACTGCTAAACTTACTGCCTCAGAGTTATCAATGAAAGAATCCTCTTTATAGCCGTATCCAATATCGATCAAATCTTGAATGCGGTCCTTTCTCTCTCTCTTTGGTCTGCCATCCTGCAATGATAAGTGAAATCACAACAGTACCTGAAAACCATTACACCCCAGTTTTATCTCATGCAAGTGGGACTCAAGAAGGACCCAGAGTCCCTGAGGGGGAAAACGGGGGGGGGGTGTAGGTAAAGTGACAAAATGTGTAGTTTGGGGTGCCCCGGTGGCTCACCTGGTAAAGTCCTTACCGCAACGGCCTAGGTTCGAATCCGGCCCGGGCCCTTTGCTACATCTCATCCCCTCTCTCTCCCCTGCCTTTCCCATCTCTCTCGACTATCGCTATTAAATAAAGGTGGAGCATGCCAAAATAGAAAATAAAAATATTTAAAGAAAATGTGTAGTTCAATTCTAAAAGAAAAAAAAGGAAATGCAAAAATATACGTAATCGAAAGTGTTGTTCAATTCAAGGATGTAGCTTTGAATACACCTTTGCTGGCCCTTTCAGTTTTTTTGGGGGGGGTAGATTTATTTTTTCTCCCCAATCGTACTTGGCCAATTACCCCACTCTTCTGAATCGTTTTTTTGCCCACTTTTCTCCCCAATTATACTTGGCTAATTACCCCACTCTTCCGAGCCGTCCCTGTCGCTGCTCCACCCCCTCTGCCGATCCGGGGAGGGCTGCAGACTACCACATGCTTCCACCGATACATGTGGAGTCGCCAGCCGCTTCTTTTCACCTGACAGTGAGGAGTTTCGCCAGGGGGACGTAGCGCGTGGGAAGACCACGCTATTCCCCCTCCCACCCCCCCGTACAGGCGCCCGACCGACCAGAGGAGGCGCTAGTGCAGCGACCAGGACACACACCCACATCCGGCTTCCCACCCGCAGGGACGCCCGACCTAGCCGGAGGGTTCGGATCCCCATGTTGGAAGGCAACGGAATAGACCGCCGGGCCATGGGACGCCCTGGCCCTTTCACTTTTTTTGGGACGGGTCAAAAAGGGTCACTGAGGTGCAACTTCAGATGTTTGTGTTGATAATTAAGAGCAGTCAGTCACTCACACGCTCCTGGAACGTTCTCGCGAGAGCAGCATGCTCCTCTACGTCTCCGCCGTCTTCCACCGGTGGGCCTCCATCAACTACTGACAAACGCCCATTCTAAAAACATACAAAATAAATTAAAAACATACAAAATAAACCTTGTCAAATCTCATTCAATACCAACCCCAGACACTTCTTTAAAAAAAGAAAAAAAGGGTGACATTGTTCTTTACAGCAATACGTGCATCTCCGCACTCGGCCTACATTTCTCACGTGTTCGGCGTAGCTGATCTCCGGGAAGTTGTAGTCGTCCGACTCGGACAACGTCAGACACAACCGTACGGTCTGTTCCGTTTGGTCGGGCTGCATGGACGCATGTAAGTTACTCTGCATGGGGGCTGCCGATGGAAAAACAGATGTAGTTAACTTTGGGAGAAAATCAGGCTTGCCGCGAAGTGTGGAAACGGGAAAACTGCGGGATAAGCCAATCATCTGAACTCTGCGCGACTCGGCCATTGCGACGCGCGGCTGGCTTTGCCAAGATATGTGATTACAAGGTCTTGTTCTTTGATTGGAACAAGGCCTTGTAATCAATCAAGCCTCGTGCGCACCCCGATTTACTAAACTCTCGCACACGCGCAAGGTTAGTGTTAGGTTAAGTTTTTGGGATGAAGTGGAGGTTAAAAAATCTCGCGAGAGTTTCACGAATCTAGGGTTACCGTTTAGATACGACCTCAATTTTTATAAACGTTATCTACACAATTGAAATTACAAAATGTTCACAATTTCAACAAGGCAAAGCATTCTCGAGGTATTGATAAATCATTATGTATTAAAAAGATAAAAAAAAATGAATGCAGACATAAACAGAATTAAAATAAACGACAAATCAAATTAAATCAAATTCATTACATAAGGCTCTAGTTTTCACAGCTTTAGAGTTTGTGCAGCATTCTAGTGTGTCCGGGTAGGATTTTAATTAACACATGAATACAGTAAGGTTGGGTTTCTGTTTTGCAAATTTGCTGGCAGAATCGGATTATTACACGCAGGTGTGTTTCCGTGGGTTTGTAATGTACGGAAGTGCCGTGAAGTGGCCTAGCAAATTTAGACCACGGGTTATAATAGCTATAGGCATCTGAATTTTTGATTTGACTGCTTTATTAAAGATGGTTGACTCAAGCCTGTTGTGATTAGTGCGTGCATATTTTTCAAAGCATCTTATTGTAGCATATCAGCTTTCTATTGGGAACTAGGTGACCACTAGGGGTGGGCTACCACTAGGGGTGGGCTTTTTAGGCGGGTGTTTGGCGGAAGTGGGGGGGGGGTCTTATGATTGGGCTGAGCGGCAAGCAGCTAGTGCTGGTCGTGGCTATAAACAAAAAGGGTAATAAACCTGACTGTTTTAACTGAGATTACGTGGTCCTGACCTTTCAATGGATCGAAACACTTCATTGGTGTCAGAAGTGGATTCTGTGACTGGGAATCCACGCCAGGGGAGAGAAGCTTTTGAACCATCAGGAGCTCTAGCAATGGAGGCATGAGGTCCGAGGTCCGACAGGAGATTCTGATAGACGATATCAGCGAGGAGGACGAGGAGCCAGTAGTAATACAGCCAAGCAGCCGACGGGCACGACTGGTTAAACTACCGGAAGAAACAGAATGCCTCCTAGCCGAACTGGAGATGGAGCAGACAGGTGCGAGACCCTCTTGTCATCGCATCCCTGCTACAGCGGCCGTTGGGCAGCCAGCCCATCCCGGAATGGAGAGGGGACACGGGGAAGGGGAAAGTCACCACATTCACAAACAACGCCCTGGGCCAACCAAGCCCGAAAGGCCTCCGTCTTCAGCTTGGCGGCTTCCCTCACCACCGGTGTCCACCAGCAGGTTCTTCAGTTGCCACCTCGACAGGCACCAATGATCTTGTGACTACAGCTCCTACCTGCCACATCTGCAATAGAGGCTTTGAACATGGCCAACCCAGACTCCATGTCCCCAGCCTCCCTCAGGATACATGTGAACATCTTCCAGAGGTGGGAGTTGAAGACCTCACAGACAGGGGCCTCCTCCAGATGTTTCCAGTTCACCCTCACTGCACGTTTGGGTTTTCCAGGTCTGTCCAGCAGCCTTCCCCGCCATCTGATGCAACTCACCACCAGGTGGTGATCAGTTAACAGCTCTGCTCCTCTCTTCACCTGAGTGTCCAAAACATACGACCGCAGATCTGATGTTACGACCACAAAGTCTATCATTGATCTTCAGCCTAAGGTGTTCTGGTACCAAGTACACTTATGAGCTACCTTATGTTCGAACACGGTGTTTGTCACGCCCCTCTAGGTTTCGCAATCATTGCCCACATGAGTGTTGAAGTCCCCCAGCAGAACTATAGAGTCCCCAGGTGGAACCCTATCCAGGACCCCACCCAGAGACTCCAAGAAGGCCGGATACTCCAAACTGCTATTCAGAATCAGAATACTTTATTCATCCCCAAGGGGAAATTAGGTCCTATTACAGACACTCACGCTCTAGTACAGAAAAAAACTAACAAGAAAATAGAAACAAATAGAAACAAGAAAAACAGAAACAAATTGAAATAAAAGATAAAATAAGGAATAGAAATAAAAGCAAAGTATATAAAAAGAGACAAGGGAAGAATGGCTTTCTATACTATAAAAAAGTCTTCAAACATAGACATACCTGTTAGAATATGGCTCAAAATATTCAAATCCATAATTGAACCAATTTTACTATATGTTAGTGAAGTGTGGGTTCCTCTTGTAAATCAAGACTTTGAAAAATGGGACAAACACTCAATCAAAACCTTGCACACTGAGATTTGCAAGAGCATTCTCAAGAGGAACATGCCCAACAATGGATGCCAAGCAGAACTATGTCAATTTCCCCTGTTAATTAAGATGCAAAAAAGAGCAATCAAATTCTACAAACACCTAAAAGCAAGGGACCCCTACTCCTACCATTACAAAGCTCTCCATTACCAAGAGAAAAACAAAGAGAGAAGTCCCACCTCGGCCAACAGCACAAGGCATCAGGACAGCCCTCACACAATCTGGCCAAACCAAATTATGGCTAAAGAAAGTGAAAGTTACATTAACAATTGGACATCTATCACAAAAACTCAAAGCAAACTCCAGTACTCCAAACAGACAGTACATGATGGCAGACTATCTGACCACCGTGACTGATCAGAAACTTAGAACGACATCAACTATGTAAAGACTCAGTGATCGCAGCTTGGCCATAGAGACTGACCAGTGTCAGCTCTGTCCACAGAGAGAGGTGGAGACACAGCAACATTTCCTGCTACAATGTAGCACATATGAAGATTTAAGAACAAAGTTCTTTACAAAAATTAAATGTAAATTCCAAGATTTTGATACACTCTCTGACCAGACTAAAATGCAACGTCTACGTGCTGAAAATAGTGTCAGTGCAATAGATGCAGCAAGATATGTCAGTGCATGTCACAGCCTAAGAGACAACCAGCACAACGCATGACAGCTGAACTCGGTCTCCTCACAACTCATGCTCTACCTTTTGATTTACTTCTCTTTCTTTATTGTTATTGTTATTGTTTTATTGTTTCTTTATTGATCAATATAATGTTGTGTTAATGTTCATTATTAATGTTATTGTGTACTGTCCAAATATTTGGACAAATTGCACTTTGATGCTTTGGCAACATTGTTTTTTAAAACTTTCATGCCAATAAAGCCCTTTGAATTGAACTGAATTGAACAGAGAGAGACAGAGACAGACAGACAGATAGACAGACAGACAGACAGATTTGATTTTAAAAATGTACATTTATTCCGAATACATTACAGTCCAACAGCTGATACTCAAACACAATCACCTCTTTATAATCCAGCTCATACAAAACAAAACAAAAAACAAAATACAAAACAGTTTCAGGGAAAAAAAGACCATTGAGTAGTCTAAACAAGTATTTGTAAGATCAGAATTTCAAAACAAAAAAGCCCAACATAACAAACACAAAATCACCTCAGGGGGTTTGCAGCAACACATCTCACCCTTACACCCTCGCATCGGATAAGGAACAACTCCCTAAAAAAAAAAAAACTTTAACAGGGAGAAAAAATAAGAAGAAACCTCGGGGAGAGCAACAGAGGAGGGATCTCTCTCCCAAGACGGACAACGTGCAATGGATGTTGTGTTTACATAATGTACATAGCAAATAAAATAAAATAAAAAGAAAAGCAGATCTTCACCAACTCCCACTAAGCACACTACCACCCCAAGTTCTGGGGTGTGAACGCTCTGCTCCCTTGTCATAGGCCCTCATCATTCTCAGCTTTCCTTCAGACAGTTTTTTTACTTCGTAGCTGTGACAAAGTCTCTTGTGCGGCATGTAGACCTCATGTTGAGCAGCTGAGCTACCGCCTCGCTGTTGTTGAGTCCCAATCCTGCTGTAGCCACTATGTGCTGTAGGGTGATGGTCGTGGTGGAAACCAGTTTATGGGAACATCCTGGAGAGCACCAGTCGTGGACATCAAGCCATGTATCAGTGGCTCCTCCAGCAGCAGTAAGAGGAAGGTCACCCAGTGCAACACACTCATCAACCAAACTCATCTTAAACATCATCAATGAGTTGCCAATTTACTGTCCGTACAAGTTTTCTCAGTCTATAGATTTCCTGCTCAGTAAAAGTGTTTACCTTCAAATTGCCTGTGTTTTTCATAAAACGTTTGACTGAGTCAACAAAAAGCTGCAAGTCTGGAAAGTGGCTTTCCACCTTGACTGCCCTCAAACCCTTGGTGATCTGTAAAAACTTCCTGATTTCCAGGAAAGCATAGCTCCCTTCAGCGTTTACCTGTGTATGAGGAGTGGAAACTAACTCACAGTCACTTTCGTCTGTGTCCTTCTCAGATGAAGAGGAGGATAGCTTTTCACTGCTTGAAACCCTCCTTGCTTTTAACCTTTCCGGTCTATCCTCTGTGGGCTTCCTTTTAATAGACTTTTTTGATTTTATTTCATCGTCCAACAGCATCTCTTCCTCTTCAATTACAGACTCTGCCACTCTTAATAGCAGTCTGCTGTATTTGCTTCTTCCGACCACAATTCACGCCTTGCCCAGCCAATTTGCTGTTCTCACTGTTTTCGTTCTCTGTTTTATTCTGTTCATCCTCCCCTCCCTCTCATCCTGGCCATCAGCTCTGTTCAAGTTTTGTCACCTTCTCATCGTGATCATCTTTTTTAACCTGCTCAACCTGCCCACCTTCCTCTCCTGCCTGCCCAGTCTGTCCATTGTCCTTGTGTTCTCCAGCCTCGGTCTCATTCTGTTTCACCACCTGGTCTATTTCTCCTGCCCCTCGCTCCCCGGCCTCCTGTCTGCCCTGTGCCGACTCGGCAGCGCCGTCCTCAGCCGGAGATGCGCCGCTCGTGGCGGCAGCGGGAGACGAAGGCGGCCCTTGAGGATCAGACCTACCCTCAGTCCTGGTGGGACAAGACCTTAATAAATGCTCCTCTAACCCACAGCCAGAACATTTCATCACGCCGGATGTAACAAACACAATGTAGTCAAAACCGTCGATCCTGAACTTAAGCTTCAGATCCAAATCCTCCGCATCGTCTCTCAGAGTCATGAAGCCGTGTCTCCTATGGGACACAACGTGTCTCAAGTGAGGAGACTCGCAATCCGAAGAGACCATTTTTATCGGGGACACTAGCTGTACGTATCTTACCAGCTCCTTCTCTACAGCGGCATTACTCATGAACGGGGGAACATTTAGACGTGGTGATTCTCGTGGCAGGATTAGTCAGCGGCAGACCGGGAGTCAACGGGTCCTTAATCACCACACCGCTGTCCACCACCTGGTTGGCTTTATCAACCCTATCGATAAACATGAGAACAGCATCCAAAGGGATTGAATCAAGTGCAACTGGACTTGGTATATATCCGTGAAGACGTTTCGCCTCTCATCCAAGAGGCTTCATCAGTTCGTGCCTTTCTGACTAGACCAAGCTAGTCTGACTGGCTGGTGATGAGACTCAGATATTTTATTTATAGAGGGGAAACGTCTTCACGGATATATACGGTAATATTTGCTAGTAATATTTGATTTGCTAATGTCCCTTACGGCTTTCCGTAGCGCCACAACAAAGTCACGTGATGTACGTAACAACGTCAGTCGGAATCCGGTCGGTGAATAAACACCCAGCACGAGAGAAGTCGTCCTTGCTTTATTAATGTTATAAGTTAACATAGCCAGAGGGCACAGATCATTACATGGTGTCAGAGTAGCGGAGTTTAAATACCCAATATGGATTCGTACGGCGTTCCAGCTCCACGGATGGACTAGGAATCGGCGAACTTACCTGAAGCATGGAGACGATTTCGACAAACAACGGAGCTAATGTTCAAGGGCCCCCTGCGCGGGAAGAACGAAGAGGAGAAATGCAGCTACCTCCTGCTCTGGATAGGGGAAAAAGGGCGCGATGTGCACAACACTTGGACACTCAGCGGAGAACAAGCCAAGAAGCTAGAAACGTACTACGATAAGTACACTGAGTACATCACCCCCAAAGCAAACCCGATTTATGCCAGATATAAATTTCATGAAAAGATGCAGGGAGAGAGTGAATCCTTCGAACAATTTGTAACTGAGCTAAAGCTCCTAGTCAAAGACTGTGGCTACCCAAATGCCGACGAGATGGTCAGGGACCGCATCGTGTTTGCCACCAACTCACCCAGAGTGAGAGAAAAGCTACTTAGCCAGGGAGCTGAGCTAACGCTAGAAAAAGCCATAGATGTAGCCCGCTCACACGAGCTAGAAAAGCAACAGCTAAAGTTTATGGGCCAGGGCAGCACACATGAAACGGTGCACGCAATAGGCAGAAAGACTTACAAACCGAACGCACCCAAAGCAGCTAACGCTAACTTCAGACAAAGGGAGGGTAACGTTAGCACCGCCGCCAGGGCGTGTAGCTATTGTGGAGGGCTACACGGCGCTAAAGCCACTTGCCCAGCTAAGGGTAAACAATGCATTAAATGCAAGAAGCTCAATCATTTTGCTAAAGTATGCAAGTCTAGCTCCCAGGGACAGACAAAGTACTACCGCGGCACAGTACATGCCGTCGGAGAGAACCCAGAAGAGTACACCACTGACAGAGAGCAGGAAGAACTGTACTTCGACAACATTACAGTGGAGAGCACCGCTGTGGGAGAACAGACAGAGCTGTACATAGACTGCATCTCAATAGAGAACAACGGAAAAAGCAACGAGCAGGCTTACGTAGAGGTTGGAATTGGCACACCTCCACAGAAGGTAAAGTTTAAACTAGACACTGGGGCACAGGCCAATACTATTCCCACCAACCTGTTCCAGGCGCTGTTCAAAAATGTGACACTGAAACCAGCAATACACAGACTCACTGAATATGGAGGAGGCGCGCTGAGCGTGAAAGGCACATGCAAACTCAAATGTAAGTACAGAGACAATGCAATGATGCTGGACTTTTACGTCATTGACACAAACGCCCCACCAGTCATGGCAATGAAAACATGCCGTGACCTAAACTTGGTAAAAATAGTGATGGCTGTGAGCGAGGAAAACAATGTCACATCACAGAGCATAATGGATGAGTATGCAGATGTTTTCCAGGGAATAGGAGAGTTCCCAGGCGAGTGCACCTTCCGCGTCACACCAGATGCAACGCCGGTCGTCTGCCCGCCACGCAGAATCCCCATCGCCCTACGCAGCAAACTGAGGGACGAGCTTGACAGCATGGAGAAAGGCGGCATAATCTGTAAGGTAACAGAACCCACAGAATGGGTGAACGCACTCGTCATTGTTGAGAAGCCAAAGACAGGCAAACTTAGAGTGTGTTTAGACCCCAGAGCTCTTAACAAAGTGATACAACGACCTCACTACCCCCTCCCTACGCTGGAGGACGCCACCACAAAGCTCGCTGGAGCTGAGTACTTTAGCGTGTTAGACGCGCGGTCAGGCTATTGGGACATCAAACTGAGCACTGAATCCTCAATGTTGACGACATTTAACACAGTGTTTGGCAGGTATCGTTTCCTCAGACTGCCATTCGGAATCGTGTCCGCTCAAGACGAGTTCCAGAGACGCGTGGATGAAACATATGAAGGATTGGACGGTGTGACGGCCATAGTGGACGACATACTAGTGTTCGGCAAGACTAAAGAGGAACATGACCAGCGTCTCAGAGCGATGCTGAAGCGCACAAGGGAGCGAGGGGTGAGGCTCAACCCCGACAAGTGTCACATATGCGTGTCCGAGGTAAGCTACTTCGGCCACACGCTCTCACACGAAGGCATCAAACCAGACCCACACAAGGTGAAGGCGGTCAAGGACATGCAACCCCCACAGAACAAAGCAGAGCTGGAGACAGTCCTCGGCATGATCAACTACCTCGCCAGATTCGCTCCACACCTCTCACAGATAAACTCACCCCTCAGACAGCTTCTGAAACAGGACAGTGAGTTTGTGTGGGATGCAGTCCACGACAAGGCGTTCCAAGAGATGAAGAATCTCATTACACAGCACCCAGGTCCAGTACTCTCATATTTCGACCCGCAGAAAGAGCTGCGACTCCAAGTGGATGCATCCAAAAGTGGCCTTGGGGCTGTCATGCTCCAAGATGGCAAACCAATTGCCTATGCGTCCAAGTCACTCAACAGCACTGAAGAAAACTACGCACAGATAGAGAAGGAGCTCTACGCTGTGGTCTTCGGCTGCAAGAGGTTCCACGAGTACATGTATGGACGAAAAGTGATTGTGGAGTCAGGCCACAAGCCTCTGGAGGCAATACTAAAAAAGCCACTGGCAGCAGCACCACCCCGGCTGCAACGGATGATCCTGGCGCTCCAAAAATACGACATCCAAATCATCCACCGCCCCGGTAAGGACATACCGGTGGCCGACACACTGTCACGCAAGTCAATAGAACACCACGACAGTGACCTACAGGAAGGGATGGAGGCCCAAGTGCACACAGTCCTCAGCAACATCCCTGTGAGCGACACAAGACTCACAGAAATCAAGCAGGAAACAGCGGAAGATCCACAGCTCACCGCACTCAGACAAGCCACACTCACTGGCTGGCCAGACACAAAGAAAAAGTGCCCGCCCAGCATCCAGGAATACTGGAACCACAGAGCAGAAATCTCAGAAATGGACGGTATCCTGTTCAAAGGTGAGAGAATCATTGTCCCCCAAAAGCTTCGCAAGGACATGATACAGCGCATCCATGCCAGCCACCTTGGCGTGGAAAAAAGCAAATGCCGAGCAAGAGACTTACTGTTCTGGCCTGGCATGGGGAAACAGATCGAGGATGCGGTAGCAGACTGCAGCATATGCCAAGAACGGCACAGCGCAAATGCAAAGGAACCAATGATGTCACACGCCATACCCGAGCGGCCGTGGCAAGTGATAGGCACAGACCTATTCACATGGAACTCACAGGACTTCATAGTCACTGTGGACTACTACTCCAGATTCTTCGAGCTAGAAAGACTTTACAGCTGCACCTCATCTGCCGTCATCATGAAGCTGAAAGCAGCAATGGCTCGACACGGAATCCCCGAGACTATCATCAGCGACAACGGTCCGTGCTACAGCTCTGGTGAGTTCCGCAACTTCTCACAGACATGGGGTTTCTCACACACCACCACAAGCCCCCACTACCCACAGAGCAACGGCCTCTCCGAGAAGACTGTCCAGACGGCCAAACGCATCCTGGACAAAGCCAAAGCTGAGAACAAAGACCCCTACATGAGCTTACTGGAGTATCGCAACACACCGGTGGACAACCTGAAATCACCGGCACAGCTACTGATGAGTCGGAGGCTGCGGTCCATTCTCCCATCAACAGCAAAACACCTGCAGCCACAGATCGCCAGTCAGGAGGATGTTCACAAAAGGAGAGAGGTATGTCAACAGCGCCAGCAGGCATACTACAACCGAACAGCCAAACCTCTGCCCCACCTGCCCGCAGGCACACCAATCCGCTTCCGGCAGGAGGATGGATCCTGGAGACCTGCAACTGTGGAAAGACCAGCGAACACAGACAGGAGCTACCACATCCAAACCAAAGAAGGTCAGATCTACCAACGCAACCGTCAACACCTGCGACAAAGCAGAGTGAACACTCACACTACACACACACACACTTCACAGCAGACTGTTACCAGCGCTAACAACAACACACAAGCCCATCAGCAAGAGCATGCTGAACCTCCAGACACGAACAATCAGCGACAACCAGACACACAGCCTGGTTACACCACGAGGTCAGGTCGCACGATCAAACCAAGACAAATCCTTGACTTATGAATGTTAAAAAAAGAGAGAATTTTACACCAACCTGTACTATACCTGCTATGTTTTGAAAAGAAATATTTACAGCGTTCACTTACCTTGTGTACCTACCTGCTGTTTGCAGTTACCAGTAATGAAATGAAAAAAAAAAGATTAAATGTTATTACGGTGTCACATTTAGACAGTGAAGGAAATGTTTTACACTACTTTGTTGCAGTCCAGTTATATAAGAGTTCCACTTTCATATTCTTTCTTATTAAGATTGTATTCGCTTATAAACGTGCTCAACGTGGTCTGTATCTCTGCAGAGAAATCAGCACTTTTCAGAAAAAGGGAGATGTAATATTTGCTAGTAATATTTGATTTGCCAATGTCCCTTACGGCTTTCCGTAGCGCCACAACAAAGTCACGTGATGTACGTAACAACGTCAGTCGGAATCCGGTCGGTGAATAAACACCCAGCACGAGAGAAGTCGTCCTTGCTTTATTAATGTTATAAGTTAACATAGCCAGAGGGCACAGATCATTACATATACCAAGTCCAGTTGCACTTGATTCAATTCCGTTTGATAACCATGACCTGGATGAATGAGAACCTTCACAGACACGACTACAGCACTGTTCACTCTGGATGCTGACTTTATGCTTCCATAGCCCACAGGTTCGCCTAGCGCCAGGCAACGCTCCTCCTCCGCCCAGCATTTGACCACCGGAGCCACTTTGTGTCGACTTTTCAAACGCCGTCCCTCCACTTCCCACAGCGGCCATATTGCCCCGCTGATGGCGGTAGCGCCGCTACCGAAAAAACAAAAACAACTCCACTCAGACCTGTCACCGAAAGAAAAAAAACTAACTAAATAAAAGACAACAAAAATAAAGCACATGAAAAAAGACAAGACGAGTAGGAAGAAAAAGCTCGTTTTAGAAAATCGTTTATACCGAAGCAACACGCCGCTACTCCGTCCTCACTCGCACTTCCGCTCCGAGAGAGAGAGAGAGAGAGAGAGATACTAAGACCAACCAACCTCAGGCCAGCACTGCATCCCAAACAAAGATTATGATAAATCAGGCTATAAAACAAAGCAAGAACAATTATCTGAAACATTGGAATGCTGAAATCAAAACTCAAAACAAACTAGAAGTCTATCGGGCCCTAAAAACAAACTATGATTTGGAAGAATACCTCTTAACTGTCAGAGACAGGAAGCAGCGACAGATCCTCACCAAATACAGGCTCAGTGACCACAGTCTCGCCATTGAAAAGGGGAGACACAAAAATACGTGGTTGCCAAAAGAGCAACGAACATGTGGTCAGTGCATGACAGATGAGGTGGAGACAGAGGTGCACTTCCTCCTTAAATGTGACAGATTTGAAAAACAGCGCCGGGCTTTTGTCCGGGAACTGGAACATGTGACTCCAGAGTACCAGGAAATGGACGACGCAGGTAAACTGCGGGTGGTCCTGGGAGGGGGGCCAGCGGCGAGCATTGCAGCAAGATTTATATTATCTTGCCACAACCTGAGAGATAGTGGATGACGGCACCTATTGCTACTATTGTTATTTAATATCATAATCATTGTTGTTGTTGCTGTTATTATTATAATCATTGTTGTTGTTATTATTATAATCATTGTTGTATTGTGTTGTTGTTGTTTTACATGCTTTGGCAATATGTTCACAAATGTATGTCATGCCAATAAAGCACATATTGAATTCAATTGAGAGAGAGAGAGAGAGAGAGAGAGAGAGAGAGAGAGAGAGAGAGAGAGAGAGAGAGAGAGAGAGAGAGAGAGATTTAGGCAAACAGCAAAGGAGGCACACTGAAATGGACAACGAACGAACCAAAAACGGCAACAAATAACTGGTTGGATAAATAATAATGATTGTAAAATTATTAGGGAAAAAAACGTAGAATGCTATCAAACCAAAAAAGGCAGAAATCCCTATAAGGCTGATGTATGCTTTCTTTACCGTGAGACCCTAAAACTCTACAAACGTACACTCAGACTCAAAAAACAACTACACAATAAACAGCAGCTGACATTAATCGAGGAGGCAATCAACACAAACAACTTTTGGCAACATTGGAAACACCGAAACAAACCCTAACACCGTGCAGGAATTAGCTACACAAAGCAGCGATATACGGACAACTCATTGTAAAACACTATACCACACACTGTTCAAAATGATGTAAACACAGAGCAATCCCAAATTTATGAGAAGTTGACTGAATTGGAGCTAGCTATAAAAGACAATCAAAATCCATTAGACTCCCCAATTATTGAGCAAGCACTCCTTAAGAAAATGCAGGCCCTCAAATCCTCTCCACATCCAGTTTAGTTCATCACCGAAGATCATCTAACAGTGATGTCCCTGAAAATGCTGCTACAATATATTTCAGTGTAATTCGATCTAAACATAGCGGTCAAGATTAACTGAGGAGGATTACGTTTTGAGGGTCGAGTTTGGATCTCAGGATTCATAGTAAACGTTCCCAGCCGGTGTTCTTACGATTCATGCTGCCCTGTCGAAAAATGCTGTCGTAGCGCAAACCGATAGCAGTGTGACCCTAACCCTGACCTCGTCTAACCCTGACCTCGCCTGACCCTGACCTCGCCTGACCCTACCCTCGTCTAACCATGCGCAGAACTGCCAAGTAGCACATCTCGACAGGTAGCACATCTCGACACAACATGACCGACCTTCAGCGCTGAAATGAGGTTGAAACAATGTCAGTTGTTTCGACGTTGAAAGAAACGTTATGACTGAAGTTATGAAGTGGTTATAGATGTCAACGCTGGTTTGCTTTGCAAAATAGAAACAAATGTCAACTTTGATCTATGATAAGAGAGCTGTTATTTAACGGGCCCTGCTTGTCAGGAGGTAGCAAACAAAACAATATTTGGTGAGAAGTAGAAGAAATAAACCCGGAGACTGAACAGCATTTACACTTGTCGTTACCTTACAGTTCCGTCTGCTGCGGCAAAACTGCTCTCCCATGGCAGCCTGCCAAACACACACACACACACACACACACACACACACACACACACACACACACACACACACACACACACACACACACACACACACACACACACACACACACACACACACACAGGTTTAGTGGGAGTTCGTTCCATATGCCCCTTTTAAGAGATTCTGCTAAACCAATAAACCCACGAGGACGTGCTATTTGATAAATAAAGTAAGATTTTGAGATATGAGCTATTTGTTAAAACCCTTCTTACCATCCTCGCGCCTTCTGTGTGGATGGGGTCATAAAGTGTAATAACGAATGAGAATGATTTGGGGGGAGAACGATCGCTTGACAGGCCACGGAAAGGTTTTCCAAAATGTCAAGTGAGGCGAGAACGATTAAGCTGCACTGTGTCTAATTGACCATGCGGGGGCGCTGAAGCTCTACCATATGACAAACTCCGGTCACAACACGTCAAAGAAGAGTTAAAGCGTGGTTTCCAGAACATGTGGGGACTCTCTTCAAGTGTAGTAGGCCTATTTACCCCGTTTTCAAAGTTATATAAAATCGGCATCTGAGCTATGCAGTCGTCACTGCAACATACGGGTAACTTGCGGCGTCAAATGGAGAAGCATTTTTACATTTTGAGTAATCTGTATTCGTGATTTGATCCTTCTGTCTCGACTTGAATTAGATGCCTAATGGCTCAGAAGAGTGTGCGTGGCTTCTGTCTACCTATATGCCGCTTTGGCGAATCTGTAAAATGTCCTTGACTACGCAGTTTGACAATATTTCTAAACGCTCTACCGCTGCAAGGTTGGCGGTCATTTGCGGTCACAGTCTGCTTTGTGTGAAGTTTGAAACAGATTTGTCTTTTCAGTTTTTACTGGAATGATTCAGAGCGAGTCCTTAAGGCCCACTCCTTAACCTACAGCATCCGGGGTATTGGCTAAAACGTAGGCCCTAAATTGTAGACGTGGCCGTCACTTGTCAGCTTTACCGCTCGAAACGTGCACGTTACTCCTGGTGAGGACGAGCTGACATGCACAGTGACAGTATATGTGTGGTGATGACGACGCGTGTCTTTGTTCTTTTGGCCAGACTTTGTTCCCGCTACTTTCCAAAAATCCGCCATCACGTTTATTAGTCCAACCAGCATCGTTTATTGTCAAGCGGTAGTCTAACCTTGTTACAGTTAGATTGAAAATTACGACGATCACATCTGAAAACCCGCGTCTGAAACGTGCGGACATCTGATTCCTCTGCAGTGTGCGGTCGGGCTGCATCCCCTTCCGCCGAATTGAGTCTGACAATTACAATGACGGGATAATTGCAATCTGTCAACATACATTCCGTGTTAGCACATCACGAACGGCTTCTAATATGATTCCCTCCACACATGTTCCTGTTCTACATACACAACACCCCCACCCAGCAATTATAACCGAATTTCACGGTGTGGGCTTTTAATGCAAATATGGATCTTTTCTGGCTAACGGGACTGCTACGTGAGAGAGAGAGAGAGAGAGAGAGAGAGAGAGAGAGAGAGAGAGAGAGAGAGAGAGAGAGAGAGAGAGAGAGAGAGAGAGAGAGAGAGAGAGAGAGGGAGAGGGAGAGGGGGGGAGAGGTGGGGCAGAGACTGAGGAAGAGGATCAGATTGCGAGCAGCCTTTGTTTAACTAGTCTCGCCTCTCAAACGAGTTAATGGGATGGAAGATATTGCTACCCTTCGCTGACGGCGCGAGGCTCAACAGAAGCGCCGAATTAAAAAGGAGTCAATATATGTGCAGGAGACAATGAGCTAAAACACACCCGGGCAGGACAAGACAGACAGACAGATGG